>NC_034597.1:99047383-99099531 GCF_900095145.1 Mus pahari
CCCTTCCCTTCCCTTCCCTTCCCTTCCCTTCCCTTCCCTTCCCTTCTCTCTTTCTTTCCTTATCACTTTATAATTTCATTCAGATCACCATCATCGTTATTCCTGTGTGTGTATGTGTTAGATTAATACGATATTAGTTCTACATATGACTTCTCAAGTAGACCTTAATTGCTTTTACATCTCCTTTTGATCCTCTTATCTGAGTTTGATCCTCTCATTCCTACTTCCCCTACATACATCCATAAGTATATACTTTTCTTCTACTTCCAGCGAGATCCAATCCCTTCCTATTTTCTTACTCTACATGTAACCTCTATGATTATATAGATTTTAGTTTGCTTATGGAAGCAAACTAAATTCTTAATTAGTATATTAACTTAATAATTAACATACCAATATAAGTAAATAAAGAGCATATATGTCTTTCTTTTTCTGAGCAGCTTCATTCAAGATTTTTCTATGTCCACCTATTTTTATTTTTCCTGTGAAATTCATCATATTTTTTATCTTACATAATATAACTTTAAAACATACCATTTAGAGTTAAAACAATTGCATAATAGAGCTTAAAAATAATTACTATTTTTGTTACTTATATGTATTTTTGATCATTAGGTTATTTTATTTTATTTTTTTCTGAGACAGGGTCTCACTATATACCCCTGGCTATTGTTTAACTCAGACCAGGGTGGACTGGAAATCACACAAATATACCTGATGCTGCCTCTAGAGTGCTGAGTCTAAAGAAGTGTGCCACTGTATTGGCTTATATTAATTTCTTAGCACTACTGCAACAACAAGTCACAATAAGTGAGGCTTAGCACAGAAATTTATTTTGTTCAAATAAAGAGCCTGAAAATATTAAATCAAGGTAATGGTTAATATGTTTCCTGAAATTCCAAAAAGTAATCAATTCCACCAATCTCTATAAGTTTCTGTTAGTGTCCAGCAAACCTTTGAATCCTAATATTTGCTGTTGCTGTTGTTGCTGTTATTCTTTCGTTATTCATATAATACCACAAATGTTACATGGTCCTCCTAAGTGTGTGTGTGTGTGTGTGTGTGTGTGTGTGTGTGTGTGTACCAGCATCCAAATTTGTCTCTTCTTTTATTATATTTATTATACCAGATTTAGGATCACCTACCTCAGTCCTCTACATATATACCATGAATTGAATATGTTTGTGACACTGTATTTTTCAAAAAAGGTTTTTCAACAGAAAGGAATAGCTAAAAGATTATTCATAACCCAGAAAAATTGTTAACAATAAGTAAGACCTTTTTGGAGCCATTCTTACTTACATACCTTTTCACCAATTATTTTATTTTTCCATCATTGGTAAAATGTACTTATTCCATAAAATTACATTATTCCATAAAAACCATAATAGATACAAATAGTTTGTAAAATAAAGAAAGGTGAGAGAGGGAGAACAGAAATAGGTATGTTAATAATAAAGCTACGTGATCAATTAATTTTACTTTTGAAACATATTTTCTTTGATATTTCATATAAATTTGACTCCATATTGCTAAATGTGAGCTTTTCAGTATGAATAATTAATTCATTTCTATCAGGAGGTCTCCTATGTAGTATGCATTTTATTCAGTATTATTCATTATATATTGCTTCTTATACTTCCAAGTGTTTTATTCTCAGGTTTACGTGACAGAAGAGAAAACAATTCAAAGGAATAATAATCCAATCTTAGACACACTAAGATCTCATGATCCTATCATATTATTTAGCTAAGAAAAGAACACTTGTCAAATTCTTCCACAAAAAAAAATGATAATAATAAAATCTAACCTAGTCACCATATGCAAAGTATGGAATATTATACCCTGCTCTCAGCTAATATTTAACTTCAAAGCTTATTATGAATCATTATAGAGCAAATGAGGCTAAGCATTGGTGCATTTCTATCGCATCATGGAATGTGGAACGATTGCCTCTGTATGCATTGGAAATCAGTGAAGGATCTGCAAGGATTGTTAAACACAGACAATCCATGTCTCAAGATTACTATCTTATTGATTCATTCTTTGCTGATAACTATAAGAATTTGCATTTAAATTAATTCCCTAACAGAATTGTATTTTAAGTACAAGGGCCATTTCAATAGCCCAAACAGCAGAGCTAAGAGGAAAATAGCTCCTTCAAAAAAGGCTAGTTATGGAGAAGAGCAGAATCAAGTGAGGGAGTGAGGGAGGAGGAAAAAGAAGAGGAAGAAGGGACTGATGAGAAAGAATATATTTTTTGCTTTGTTTCCTTGTTTGTTTTTGGTTTGTTTTATCTCTCTCCTTCTCTCTCTCTCTCTCTCTCTCTCTCTCTCTCTCTCTCTCTCTCTCCCCCCTTATTGTACTCTCTGTGGGTGTGGTGTGGTATGTGTATGTGAGTGTGTGTGTGTGTGTGTGTGTGTGTGTGTGTGTGTGTGCGCGCGTGCGCTCATCTTTAGATTGGAGAAAATACATTTACTGAACTGTACTCCTTTTGGAGTAGTTAAAATGTCCAATAGAGAAACTGATTAAATAGTGAGGAACATCCATAAGCTCTATGTAGAAACATTATAGGAAAGGTAAGCTTTGCTCAGATAAGCAATGACTGTTCTTTGTATTATTGGTTTGTTTTGCATTTTGTTTATATTAGAAAATTACTTCTTTTGCAATGAAAGGAAAACAGTTTTTCAATGGAGGTCAGTTAAAATACTGAGTTATCAAGTCACTAGGGAATCTTGGAATTATTATTTGTGCTTTCATTTATAAAAGAAATGTAAATACATACATTTACATATGGTTCTTTTCTACTCTCTAATAACTAATATATCATTGCTTTAAGGGAATCCTAGTAGTCCTTCTGTTTTTGTTTGGGTTCTCCTCATTTGCCTTTCTGCTTTGTTTGCTCATGTTACAGGTTATTGTCATCTTGCTTGTATAAGAGCAGAGCGACCACCACCCTACTCTTTCTGTGGTTAGTTCAGTGTTAAGTCTGAGATCAGCAGAGCCCTGAGAGCTGATCCCTCCTGCAAACAGAACATACACTGGCGCTTCTTTGCACTGTGCAGACAGAGCAATACAGAAATGTATAATGGAGGCAAAGAGATGGTATTTTTCTTTCTGGCCTTCCATTTTCATAGCCTACTTTGGGCCACAGGAATACTAATATTCTTAAAGTGTGTCTACTTTTATATCATTCTTTGTAGTCTCCTCTCCCTCTCTCTTTGTCCAACTTATTACTTTCATTTTCTTTGCTTGTGTCCTTTGTCTCTTTAGTTTCTATTGTTAAACAAGATATCTTTTTAATTTATTTTTTATTTTTATTTTTCTTCTTTTTCTTTTGAGAATATATTCTCTAATTTCTTTCTATCTCTCAGTAGAAATCAATGTGTTTCTTTTTTTGTTTGTTTGTTTTTGTTTTGTTTTTTGGTTTTGGGTTTTTTGTTTTTTGTTTTTTGGTTTTTTTTCGAGATAAAATTTCTCTGTATAGCCCTGGCTAAACTGGAACTCACTTTGTAGACCAGGCTGGCCTCAAACTCAGAAATCAGCCTGCCTCTGCCTCCCAAGTGCTGGGATTAAAGGAGTGTGCCACCACGCCTGGCAACAATGTGTTTCTAAAGGCTGAAAGTGAAATAAAAGTGAAACCAAAAACTTACACATCAAAAGCGGATAAAAACCAACCAACCAAAAGAACAGAACTCAAGAGATGGCTCTCAGAAGTCCATTCATTGGAAACTAAGCAATCCCACAAAAACAGTAAACTGCAAGCTAACACAAACTCAGAGACTGCAGCAGACCTCTGCACGCTCTGTGCATTCTGTCTCGGTCTCTGTGAGGTCATATGTGCTTTACTCATTTTGAATTAGAGAGACTAGCTTGTGTGTGTGTGTGTGTGTGTGTGTGTGTGTGTGTTCTTATCCTCTTTGCCTTTGTTTATTTTCTTCATTTACACTTCAAATGCTATCCCCTTTCCTAGTTTCCTCTCCAAAAATCCCCAATACCCACTTCCCCCTGCTCTCCAACCCACCCACTCCTGCTCCCTGGCCCTGGCATTCCCCTATGCTGGGGCATAGAATCTTAGCAAGACCAAGGACCTCTCTTCCCATTAATGGCCAACCAGGCCATCCTCTAGGATATGCAGCTAGAGACACGAGCTCTGGGTGTACTGGTTAGTTCATATTGTTGTTCTTCCTATAGGTCTGCAGACCCCTTCGGCTCCTTGGGTACTTTCTTTAGCTCCTTCCTTGGGGACCCTGTGTTCCATCCAATAGATGACTGTGAGCATCCACTTCTGTATTTGCCAGGCACTGCCTCCTCTTCCACAGGGTTCCCTAACCTGAGGGGAGAAAATTCAATTTAAGAGTGAGTGTACAAACCTCTCTCACTTTGCAAAATGTCTGGCTGTGGTTTCTGTACATTATGCCATCTGCTGTAGGGAAGAATATTTTAGAATTGCTAAACTCATCATACTAAATTCAGTACCAACATGAATAGATTATGAGCCCTTCTTTGCTAAGCTTTAACTCTATGGGTCTTATTCCCAAGCAAGATTAATAAAAGTCATTTTAAAGAAAATTTCTAATAAAGATAATGAAAAAAGAAATGAATAGCATTGGCCGATAAATAGGCAGGTTTATCAGTGCAATCAAATCAAAAATTAATCAATGGAATTGAATTGAAGACCTGGACATAAATCCATATACCTATGGACATTTGATTTTTGACAAACAAGCCAAAATCATATTTAAAAAGAAAAGAAAAGAAAGAAAAAGGAAAGCATCTTTAGCAAATGGTGTTGGTCTAACTGATGTCTGAATGTAGAAGAATGGAAATAGACCCATATTTATCACCTTGCACAAGTCCAGGTGGATCAAAGAGTTCAATATAAAACCTGATACATTAAATCTAAAGAAGAAGTGGAGGCAATAACCTTCAGTGCATTGGCCCAGGAGACCTCTTCCTAAGCAGAACATCAAAAGCTCACGCACTCATTTTTATTAATCAACAATTAAGAAGTCAGATGTCACGAAACCAGAGTGATAAATGTAAGGAAATAGATATCATCAAAAGGACAAAATGGTAGGCTACAGAAAAGATTTTTACCAAGTCCATATCTGATAGAGGGCTAATACCCAAAATATATAAGGAACGCAAAAACCTAGACACCAACAAACCAAATAATCCAATTTTTAAAATGGAGCACAGATCTAGATAGGGAATTCTCAATAGAGGAACCACAAATGCCTGAGAAACACTTAAATGGTCAACACCATTAACTCTCAAAGAAATGCAAATCAAACTACTATGAGATTCCATCTTACACCTGTCAGAAAGGCTAAGATCTACAAAGTAAGTGACAGCTCATGCTGACCAGGGCTTGTAACCAGGGGAATACTCTCCCATTGCCTGTGGGAGTTCAAACTTGCACAGCAACTAAGGCAATCAATACAGCCATTCCTCAGAAAATCGGGAATAGATCTACTTCAAGACTTAGCTATACTAACTCAGAGCATATACTGAAAAGATGTTCCATTCATCTTACCAAAAGTACACTTTCTCAACTACGTTTATACTAGATTAATTCATAATAGCCTGAAACCAGAAACAAACTAGATATACCTTAATCAAAGAATGGACAAAGAAAATGTGATACATTTACACAATATAATATTATTCAGCTGTTTAAAAGGATATCATATGCTAATGTATAGAACTTGGAAAAAATCAATCAACACATTAAAAACTATATGTTCTTGTATAGGTGGATGTTAATTGTCAGGTAAAGGATAATCCCACTAAAATTCACCTAGCCAGAGAGACTAAATTACAAGGAGGACTTTATGGGGGAATGCGTGTATCTCCATGGGACATGGAAATAAGTAGGTGTTGGGGGTGGACTTGGGGCAATGGTGATGGATGCAGGTGAGATTAGGTGAAGGAGTCAAGGAAGGAGGGAGAGACAACAGGAATTAGGGGTGTACTGGATAGCTTTGTGTCAACTTAACACAGCTGGAGTTATCACAGAGAAAGGAGCTTTAGTTGAGGAAATGCCTACATGAGATCCAGCTGTATTTTCTCAATTAGTGATCAAAGGGGAAAGGCCCCTTGTGGGTGGTGCCATCTCTGGGCTGGTAGTCTTGGGTTATATAAGAGAGCAAGCTGAGCAAGCCAGGGAAAGCAAGCCAGTAAAGAACATCCCTCCATGGCTTCTGCATCAGCTCCTGCTTTCTGATCTGCTTGAGTTCCAGTCCTGCATCCTTTGGTGATCAATAGCAGCATGGAAATGAAAGCTGAATAAACCCTTTCCTCCCCAAACTGCTTCTTGGTCATGTTTGTGCAGGAATAGAATCCCTGACTAAGACAAGGGGAATATGAGGAATGGGATCATAATGCTGAAACTTAGTCCATGGGGATCTTTCCAGAACCTATGAGGGTGATCCTAGCAAAGATTCCTAGTAATGGAGATTGTCAAAACTTCCAGGGGTGGAAGACAACCAGGCCACAGAATCTTTTACCTATGATTGGTTCTGCCTACAATATGTGACAAGGACAAAAGTAGATTAGAGCTTGTGGAAGTGACCAATGAATAACTGGTCTAGCTTGAAGCCCTCACTAGGATCTTATGCCCAATACAGCCTGGATGGCCAACAACCAGAAGCTGGATGGCTCAGACACCTAGAGTTGAACTAAACACTCGTGGCAAAAAAAAAAGGAGGGAGAGGAAATTCAATGAAATTATTTCCAATGATATCTTGATATAGATAGATAGATAGATAGATAGATAGATAGATAGATAGATAGATAGATAGATAGATAGATATCACAACTACCCCCCGAGAAGCTTCTTCCTTCACTTCATGGGAGCAGATGCAGACAGCCACAGTCAAACATTAGACAGTGCTCAGGAAACCCTGCAAGGAAGATTTATAAGAGCCAGAGGGTGGTGGATACCAACCAAACACAGCTGGAAGAATCAATTAAGGGGGACTCATAGTGGCTCACAGAGAGTCAAGTAGCAATTACAGACCCTGCATGGGTCTGGGCTAGGTTTCCTCTATATCTGTTATGGTTGTTTAGCTGAGTAACTCCTAACAGTACAAGTTGCCTTCACTTAGGACCTTTCCCTCCTACCACGTTGTCTTTTCCAGCCTGGTTATGAGGGTCTGTGCCTAGTATTATTACACCTTATTATACTGTGTTCAGTTGATATCTCAGGGGAATCCTGTTCTTTCCTGTACAGAACTGAAGGAGCCGTGGATCTAGGGTAAGGAGAAGTGGTAGGAGTCATGGGAAGGGAGGTTCTTGTGTCAGGATGTGAGAGAAGAATAAATAATAGAATAAATATCAGGGGACTCTGTTTAGTTTCTGTTTCAATGACCTATTGGTAAGAGTGGGATGTTGAATTCTCCCACTATTAATGTGTAAGGTTCAATATGTGTTTTGAGCTTTAAGCAAAGTTTCTTTAACAAATGTGGGTGCCCTTGCATTTGGGGCATAGATGTTCAGAATTGAGACTTCCTCTTGTTAGATATTTCAGATCTATCCCATATACAATCACCAAACCCAGTCACTCTTGTGGATGCCAACAAGTGGGTGCTGACAGGAGCCTGATATAGCTGTCCCCTGAGAGGTTCTGCCAGTGCCTGACAAATAGAGAAGTGGAAGAAGTAAATGCTCACAGACATCCATTGGATGGAGCACAGGTTCACCAAATGAAGGAGCTAGAGAAAGTACCCAAGGAGTTGAAAGGATTTGCAGCCCCATAGGAAGAAAAAAAAAAAATATGAACTAACCAACACTCCCAGAGCTCCCAGGGACTAAGCCACCAACCAAAGTGTATACATGGTGGGACTCATGGCTCCAGCTGCGTATATAGCAGAGGATGGCCTAGTTGCTCATCAATGGGAGGAGAGGCCCTTGATCCTTTGAATGCTCTATGCACCAGTGTAGGGGAATGCCAGGGACAGGAAGCCAGAATGGGTGATTTGGTGAGCAGGAGGAGAGGGAAAGGGATAGAGGGAGGGGGTTTTTTGGAGGAGAAACCAGGAAAGGGGAACATTTGAAATATAAATAAAGTAAACATCTAATAATAAAAAAAGATGTTATGAGTGAAATGGACCTAAAAGGTATCTATAGAACATTTTACCCCAAACAAGAGAATATACCTTCTTCACAGCACCTCATGGAACCTTCTCCAAAAATGATCAGATAATTGGACACAAAACAAGACTTAACACACAAGAAGATTGAAATAATCTCATTCATTGCATAAGATCACCACAGACAAAGGCTGGTATTCAATAACAACAAAAACAAAAGAAAACCCATATACCTATGGAAACTGAACTCTCAATGATAACATGGAAGAAATAAAGAAAATTAAAGACTTCCTGGAATTCAATGAAAATGATGACACAGTATACTCAAATTTATGAAACACAATGAATATAACACTAAGAATAAAATTAATAGCACCTGAGCATAAATATCCAAATGATGCCCCACCATACCACAAAGACATATGTTCCACTATGTTCATAGCAGCCTTGTAATATCCAGAAACTAGAAACAATCCAGATGCCCCTCAATGGTAGGATGGATAGGAAAAATGTGGTTCATTTACATAATGAAATACTATTCAGATATTAAAAACAAGGATCAATGGAACTAGAAAATATCATTCTGAGTGCCGTAACACAAAGCCAAAAGGACATGCATGGAATGTACTCTCTGATAAGTAAATATTAGCCAAAAATTATAGAATGCCCATGATAAAACCCACCAACCATAAGAAGTTTAACAAGCAGGAAGTCCCAAATGAAGATCCTTCAATCCTACTTAGAAGGGGGAATACATTAATCATGGGTAAAAGATGGAGGTAGGGTCCTGGTCGCTGAGCAGAAGGGGAGGGGACAAGGGGAAGAGGATGGCAGATGGAGGGGGGACAGGAGAGAAGCTCAGAGAGCCAATAGAATGAATTGAAATATGAAGCATCAGGGGTGGGAGATGGTGAAACCCTCTAGAAAGTACCAGACATGTGGGAGGTGAGAGACTCTCAGGACTCAATGGGTTTGACCTTAGACAAAATGCCCAACATTAGAGAGAGAGAACTTAAAAGAGTTCACCTCCAATAGATAGACAGGGGCTCAACTGGAGGGACAGGGTTACCAACCCAGTCAAAATTTCTGTCCTAGAATTGTTCTTGTCTACAAGAACTTCAGAAATGAAATGGAGAAGAGACTGAAGAAAAGGCATTCCAGTTACAGCCCAACTTAAGATCAATCTCGGGGGATGGGAGGCACCAAGGCCTAACACGACTATTGATGTTGTGATGTGCTCACAGATAAGAGCCTAGCACGCCTGTCCACTGAGAGATGAAATAGCAACTGTCTGATAAAGACACAGATTCTTACACCCAACCATTGGACTGAAGTCTGGAATCCCTGTCGTTGAATTATGGGAAGACTAGGAGAAGCTGAAGGGGAGGGTGATCCCATAGGAAGAGGAGTAGTTTCAACTAACCTGAACCCCTGAAAGATTCCAGAGACGGAGCCACCAACCAGGAAGCATACATGGGCTGGTCCGAGGCCCCAGGCACATATACAACTAAGGGCTGCTAGTTCTAGGCTAAGGGAGGTGAGATGTGCTTAATCCTTATAGACTTGATGCCCCAGGGAAGGAGGATGCCTGGTCTCGGGTCTCTTGGAGGCAAACGGGAGGAGGAATGGGATGAAGTACTGTGCGACGGGAAGCCAGGAGGCAGACAACAGCTGGGATGTAAATAAATAAAATAATTTTTTAAAATTTCAAAAGTTATACAAGTACATCTGTTGAAGTGGTCATGATACACAGACTATGGAGTGCATGAATTATCATATATTGAGTGAATATTTATGCAAAATTTTGAGATTAATACAATGCATTTTAATTATAAAAAAATCAGGGGACTGAGTACAGCAGCCAGGAAGTCTATCCTAAATCTTATTTTACAGGTAAAATTCTCAAAATGCGTATATGAATATAACTGAAACTTTTACCTGTGCCATGGGTAAAACACATTAAAAAATACCATATCTATTTCTTTCACTTATTCAATAGCTTTATGATGTTTTCGAAATCTGACCAATTCTTCTCAGAACCGAACTGATTCGACTTAACCCTCAGAGAATACAGAAAGAAAAGTGTGTTCAGAGAAACATTTCTTGTGGAAAATCCCTGGAGACACCCAAATATTTCAATTGGAGTATATAACTAAAAAAAATCTATAGTCAACCAGCTTTATACAGGCTACTTGGGAATACATAGCAAGTTACAGTCCATATGTGACTAAACAAAATATTTTTTTTCTGTTTTAAAATATGGAAGAGATTAAGTGATGAATAAGAATTCACCCAAAATGCCAAATTAAATCTGGGTTGTCAACTGTAGGGAACTTTGCTGGGTCAGTAGGCAGAGTTCCTGTGCTGCTCCCAAAGAGCGTATTTAAGGAACTTGATTTTTCATGTCCTTCTTGTTTTAAATATATATCAACTCCTATATGATCTCAGCATTTTAGTATGATATGTTTGGAATTTCCAGCAGGTGGGAACATGATATTATCTATACTTCTAGAAAATTTCGTTTAGTGTTTTGATTTTGTTTGCGAATGTCTCATTTTCATGTAAAATATTTAATTCAAATCACCCACTTCATTTCCTCTCCATAAATGCCTTCTCTATTATCCTTCCACTTTTCCTTCCAATTAGATGCGCATTATTTTAAAAACTTGCTTAAATCCAATTAGTGTTGGCTGTAGTGTATGGGTGTAGTCGATGAATCCGCTTGACCTTTGCGATCATCACAGATGCTGTGTCCCTGAAGGAAACTAATTATTACATCACAAGCAGTCATAAATTGTCCAGCTATCGCCACCTCAGGAGAAGACTGCAAGGCCATTCCCAATCGCCTATGGGATTTTGGATGGCATGATCATATACATCTTGCACATACTCTCAGTTCAAGTGTGAATTGCACTGTCATTCTGGTGACATGCTCTGCCCCTGGAGACGTCCACTATCTTTGGTTCTTGACATTTTCCACCCTCTTCTAAGGTGTAGATCCCTGAGCTTTGATACCAGAGTGTTCTACATATATCTCCCTCTTAGTGCTGACTACTACATATTAGCTTAACTCTCAGCACTGATCAGTTGGTGGTCTCTGAACTTGTTCTGTATTTCAGAAAAGACACCTGCTCTAAAGAAAGTTGAATGTTGCACTAATACAGGTATAAAAAAAAAAAGAACTTAGGTGGAAGTTTATTATTATATTCAGGTAGCAGAATAATACATTAACTAGGATCATGCATGTGAGTCTAATTAAAGACTTTGGTTCAGCAATTAGACCTGAGTATATGAATTTCTGTTCTGGTAATGGCCATATTTCCATCTTCCTAGGAATAGTATACACAATTATTATGTCAGTGGTAAAGTCCAATAATCCAGCTAAGTGGCAATGACTTATACATGTATTAAAATTTGTCTTAATCACAATGAACATAATTTAACTGTAAGTGTGTTTGATTATAATGCTTAGACTTCAAATTTTCTAATAAGATGCATAGAATATAAAATATAGTGAAGAAAAATATATTTCTTCCATGAAAAACTTCAAAAAAATATAGGGTATTTGTAATGATTATTGTGTCTTATTGATTCAGAAAATAATGAGTATATGGGGAAAAACAAATTTACTAATTTGTCTATAGATAAAATAATATAGAACCTTAATATATTCTGATTTAAAGTCAGCATTCTTGACTAAATCAAAGAAAAACACCCCCTTGGTTCCTCTGTATTTTAAAATATTACTAACTTCTTATTTTAACACACACACACACACACACACACACACACACACACATTCAATCGCTTTCTCCCATTTGTGTTAAGGCCTGTGACAGAATTATTTATTGCTGTTTTATTCCAAATGCAGTTTTGTCTTGTATGAGTGAGATCAGCAAAGGTAACAGTGTGCTTTCCATATCTCTCAGTATTCTCTCTGCAGCATCCTTGAAGAACATATGTTCCCCAAAATGTAGCACAAGAGAGTTAGCTGTGCATAAGCCTAAGTCTGTGTGTGGGAGAAGGCTTTACAGGCATAGAACAGAGAGCACTCATGCATAAATTGGTTCATAAAGACATAGTGACAAATCAGGAATCTGATATGCATTTCAATTTTTCTCTTACTCTTACTTCTACTGTCCATAATTTTGGTTAAAAACAGTCATTTGAAATACAAATGTATTAAATGTGAAATTTCTACAAAAAAACTAGATTAGAACTAGAATTGTGCTTTTCTCAATACAGTGATAAAATTTCATGCTTCCTTGTGCTGTCCTTGACATACTGGACAAAACTTCCAGACATCACCCACACTGTAGCCTTCTCTTTTATGACCCACTGTGCTTAGCAAAAATTTCAATGTCACATACAGTTACAATCATCTCTTGATGACAAGGGGGACAAACTTACTTATTTGTAAAATTTAAGACTTAGAGAAAAAAGAAATTGATATACTGTATATATACTGTATATATATTGTATATATATATACATATATATATATATGTATATATATATAATAAAAATTATAGTCATAGTCACTTTTTGTACATAAAGTGGGTGTGCTAAATAAATCTCCAAAGAAAATTCTAACTTTCTGATTATTCTGGGACAAAACAGAGTTAATAATATATAATACTTATTATGGAATATTTTTTACAAACTATAAAACCACACAGATTAGCAAGATACCTACTTAGGAAATATAATGAATTTAATTACAGCTTCCATAGTATGTATATTTTGCAGAATTATGAAGCACTGACTATTCAGGAAAAGATAGAAATCACATGTTTTTTTACATGATGAAATATGATATAGTAAAAATATAATACAGTATCATTTATGGTAGAACTGAACATGTCATTAGAAACTAGCATTGTGTTTACTTGTATAAAATAACTGACATGGCTGTTAGCTTAGTTATTCTGTGAAGTCTTATGAACATATGGAAATTAGGAATAACAACCCTACAGTATTCTGTCTTAACAGCGCTTACATTATCAATGTTAGGTAACACAGTTAACCAGAGCCTTCCAAGCACACCCCCAAATTTTGAAACTTTTAGAGATAAAACATTTTTAAGAACATTATTCATAGCTATGTCATCATCAGCCATTTCTGTATGACAGGAAACTAAATTCTCTTTTGTATAGTCTATGATCTACAGACTTGAAAATATGATTGATATTATAGCATGGTGCCATCCTCCAACAGGTCATAATGCTCTCAAGACAGAAGGACTTATGTACACCCTTGCCACAGGAACTCTTCACAAGAGAAAGTTTTATTTTTCTCTGACTAGAAAGGAAAATGGAAATCAAACTGAAATTCCAGTGGTTAATAACAAGTTCAACACCTTACCCTGATACGTTAATTGTTTGATACAGGATGGTGGTCTTTGGGACACTTTTACATCTCTAGAGGACATAATTTATAGCTGTGCAAAAATAATTGATTGTTAATTTTAAAGTGATTTGGGTCATATGTTAGTTTTTGAAATGAAAGGTACAAAAATTAAATTACAATGTTGATTGTAATTAATACTTATAGATTTGGTAAAAAATATAATTGTTATATTGAATTTAAATTTTTATTTAGAATTTCTCCAAAATATTGACATTATCTCTTCCATCATTAATACACATAAATTAGGAAAAAAATTTTGAATAGATGTTTATTGAGCTGTGGCTTTTTATTTTTTTCTTAGCTTTGACATAAGGTATTAATCTCAATATAGTGATGCTCCTGTCTCAATTTCCTGAGGAATGGGTTTCCAGAAGTGCAACATCTTCATTTTCAGGGCATAAACATTTATTTGAAACAAGGGCTTGGTTTTATGTATCAAATACTTTGAAACAGACATCAAATATTGTCTAACACACAAATAGTAGTAGTAGTAACTTTTGTTTGTGGTTTGAAAGACATCTAAGAAGAAAAATACATCTTTATTTTTAGTCAGTTGCCTGTTATGTTTGTGTGACAGTATGCCTAAAAGTACAATTGTATGTGTCGGTGCATGCAAATGTGTGCATGCAGATATGCATGTTAGAAATTAATCATAATTATTTACATAAATTTTCTCCTAGGTAGTTGTGAGATTAAAAATTCAGCCTTGCTTAGCAGCATCAAATTGTGGAGAAATATCCATGGGTCACATTTTGTTGCTGTCACCAGAATTGCTGACATTGACTTATCTGTGCATTGTTCTGCCAAAGATAGACATGCCTGCAGGCGGTACCTGCTGAGATGTCTGGATACCCATTGTTCTCTGTTCTTTGATCCATGCATTCTGTTCCATTCATGTCTAAATCCTTAGGATGTGTGATCATCTGATTTTCTGACATGCTGTCACTTCTCTCTAGGTGGCAAAGTGAATGAATGTATTATTAATTTTCTAAACTTTTAAATATAAGCTTGCATAGGAGATTTCCTTTGCCAGTGGGATTTTTGTAATATGTCCAAGCAGATGCTCAGGAAATGCATTCAGATGAGATCTCATCTTAAGTTCATGTTGTCTGGGAAAAAAAAAAAAAAAAAAAAAAAAAAAAAAAAAAAAAAAAACGTAGCCGTCACAAATGAATGAGAAGAAGCTAATCTCTTTATTTAAAAGAAAAAGTTACTCATTAGCATCTCTTGATAATGTGAACATTTCTGACAGGTAAATGCAGTTTATAGGTTAAGGAACCTGTGCACCACTCACAAACCATGGTACCCTAGATCAGTATTCACATACCAGAAATATTGCTAATAACATATCAACAAAATGAAGTGATAAATGGTTTGTTTAAACTGTAAAAATGTGGATCACTTGTTAAAATGTAGAAACTATCAAATTCCATCACCAATTTCACCAGGTCTTCCACAATGTTTTCCCTGCTAATCTCTTAGTTTCCGATGCATATAGATGACGGTAGATGTTTATACATCAATAACTGACAAACTAACAACTATTTAAGCAAACAACAAAAATTTGTTATTTCACAGAGTCCTAAGAGGGTGGTCAGACAAGTTGAGTAGAGCACAAATGTTTTGTGCAGCTTAGCTCACATACTCAAAATATTCAGTCAAATCACTCCCCAAAAGTAGCCAGAATTTATTTTTGCTTAAATATATTTATATATGTGCAGTTGCCAGCAGTGTCTTAATTTTCTTTTGAGATGAGAAAAAAAATGATGTGAATTGAATCTTAGTAGTGTTTTACTGGAAATGAATCCTATGTGTGCATACTGAAATCCTTACATTATATTATAGGTTCTGTGAAATTACAGAACCCTGTAAAGAAAGTAAATGGATACATACTTTTTATCCTGTCCACACTTAAGTGTTTAAAAATCTCAAAGGAAGACATACATCTGTAGAAGAGAACTCATAGCAGTCCAGAGTCTGGACATGCAAGGCTGCAAAACTGTCACAGAATTCTTTCGCTGGTTGAAAAAGAAAAGAAAGTTACATGTCTTGTTGGCTTTACGAAGTTTCACTGCTTGGTTTTGGTGAGAGACAGAGAGGCAAGAAGTAAGTTTGTAGAGGTTCTTGGTGACAGTGCCTTAAGCTCCAGTCAAACTGTACAAAACAGATTTATAAATGAAAGAGAGAATAAAATAGCTACATAGACAACAAATGGACATTTTATTATTTTTAGAAGATGAGACAAAATGTTCCTAAGTTGCACCAGCAGTGCAGGAACTGTGAAGGCTTTGCTAAACCAAAATGTGTTTTTGTTTTCATACAACTGCCTGTGCATATTTTACAAAGAAGTCTAAAGAGCAATGAATTTCATCATGGAATCTTTGCTCATAACAACTATTTAAACTTACCTCAGACAATGGACCACCTAACCGACAATGGGAAGGGTCATCTTAGTGACACTACGAGTCCAAATTGGGGTTTTGTTTGTTGGTTTGTTTGTCTGTTTTTTACTTTATTGGGTGGAGGATTGTGTTTAAAGCATAAGCTTTTAAAAGTTATTTAATAATATTTTACTAATGTATACTATAGGTTATTCTGTTGCTGTTTTTATTAGTCACATTTTAATTGTATATATTTATGGGAAATCATGGGCATGTGCAGGCATGCATATACCATAATGCTCATGTGTTGTTAAGAAAATGACTTAGGAAAGTCTGCTCTCTCTTGACTCATGCTGTCAGGCTTGGCAAACATTGCCTGCTGAGTCATCTCTTCAAGTCTCTTACTTGTTTACAAGTTTCTATGATTAGTAATAGAAGGTTATTTTATAATAGCAGAATGAAAGTTTTAACTTTATCAAAATACGCCACCTGCAAACCTTGATACTGTATGGTATTAACATTATGTGATCTGAAGACTTTTGAGTATTTATTTGAAATTTTACAGAAAAATAAGTTATTTTCTCATGAGTTCAATCATTATTTCAAGGACAAATGCCAACATTACCAATTACAGAACAACACAGGGAGGTTCAAGAAAGAGGACATACATTGAGCTTCAGAAATTTTAATATAAAAATGTCCACGTTTGCTTTTACTCACCTATTAATAATAATTTTATGGAGTATCGTTTTTTACATTTTAATGAATTAAATGTAAATTTTTATAATGTTATACAGACAGAAAGCTCTTTTCTACATGAAATAAAATTTGCCTTGGATAAACTTTTTAATGTAAGTAAAAGATAAATTTATTTAAAATGATTATGAAAATTAACACCACATACAACAAAAAAGTGAAGGCATTATAATAGTTGTAAAACGAGAGTTATATTTGTAATGAAATAAAAAATAAATTGAACAGTAACTGTCATTTTACTAAGGAGTACAACAAGTTTAAAATTTTCTGAAAATAAAATCTAAAAGCTACAGTAGTATTACAGTATTATTTTAACTGTTTTACTCTGAGGAATTTATATTTTCTTATCCAAGATAATTATCTTGATAGAGACATGGATAATATTTTAAGCACCTTTTTAAATTCTAAAATCAAATATTAATTAAGCAAGTATAATAATATTACCACTGTAATGTATGTCATATACAAACATACAGGCAAGAAGCAATAACTATGTTCTAAATACACTAAGTTCACATTAAAAAGAAAACTCCAAAGAAAAAGATAGAATTTGAAGAGGGAAAATTAAAGTATACATAGTCAATATTTAGTTTAAACATACAAGATGCTATGGCTAGAAGGATATTTTCAAAAGTCCCATGAATCAAATAAATTGTCACAGCCTATAATGATGGGAAATGATAGAATATTAAAAGTTTCCATCGAAGAAGGTAACAAGAATGTTTGCTATAAAACATTCCTTTGAACATAGTCTGTAAAAAATGAACTGAGAACTCAAAACTACTCCTAGGGAGGATTGTCAAAACAGCTGTCTGGAGAATAAGATACCAATGTAACCAATGCCACAGATGAATGGAGGATAAAATACAAATATAACCAATGCCACAGATGATTGGAGGATAAGATACAAATATAACCAATGCCACAGATGATTGGAGGATAAGATACAAATGTAACCAATGCCATGTTTTACAGTCCAGCTGTTATGGTTATGGCATTTAAATATAAACATTTGTTCAATAATTTGTATTATTCTTTAGGGCTTTGTAACATAAGCATTAATTGTGAACAATGGGCTAAATAATTTTCAAATATGCAATGACAAATAAAATTAAGATTATGAGAAATAATTTTACAAGTGATCATTATTAATATAATTTATCATTCTCAGATTTTTATTTTTAATGTATATTCATTCTAGGAAATAATGATTTTCTTTTGACAGTTCTCTATATATGAACTCTATTATGATTGTATTCATTCCACAAATCACTTTTATGTTCTTAATAATTCGCTTAAAAATTTCTTCTCATATATTATAAGTAAGGCTTCATACATACCTTTCCATATTTTAAATAGTAATAAAAATAGAAAAATAATATAGTATTTTCTAAATAAACTAGAATATTCAGCTAATAATTATAACTAAGAAATATCACATAGAATCTAAGAGAATATTTTATACCACATTAGTGTAATTATTATTAGATACTGAGTATATATAAGCATTGGATAGCATGCAATTTATACTTGAATCCAATTTTAATGAAATCTCCAACTACTCAGTAGAAACAAAAATTATTGAAAGTAACTACTATTTATAATGGAAATTTCTGACATACACTAAAATCTCACATACATAGTTAATCAGTGGAAGGTTTTCTGACTAGCAATAAAGATTCTTCTGTTTCAAAAGAAGTGCGAGCATTAGTGACTACTTTTTCTAAATATTTTCTTTAAATTACAGAGATGTGCAATTCTATGACACGTACAAAATTACATAACAAAACCCAAGCTGATCGATTCTGATTGGCAGTAATGTTGTTAGCATCCAGTTTTCATCATGACAATAATATTCTCAGATTCTGTGAAATCAATTTATAAAATCACCGTCCTGCTCCATTACGATAAAATAAGACATGGAGGGATGGGATTAAAGATTAGAGAATACTTTCTTAGACTGTGTGAAGTCCTAGGTTCAATCACTGCTAAAATGTGGATCAGCTGTACCCTGATAATGGACACATAAGAAACAAAATGTTGAAAAAAAATACCTGTTTTGTGTAGAATTCAAGAAATGTGGGGAGAAGAAAAAGAGGTAATAAAATTAAGGAAACTAAGAATCAGAGTTGTAATCAGCATAATATTGTGTGAGGATGGGAAAATCTTAAACATAGAAGTGAAAACATAGATCTAGTCTTTCCCATAATTTGCTT
Organism: Mus pahari; assembly: GCF_900095145.1. NCBI lineage: Eukaryota > Metazoa > Chordata > Mammalia > Rodentia > Muridae > Mus > Mus pahari. Next base: position 99,066,242 of record NC_034597.1, read on the forward strand.
ATATGTGGCTGTGGTTGGTTTTATAGGAATTCTATCACCTCCTGGAACTTGATTCAGTGTAAGTACCAAGTTTGAGGGTGTTGAAGAAAAAGTGGAATAATAATACACAGTTACCAGAATGAATGAAATCCAGTCAACCCTGTCTAGCTATTTTCCAGTTTGTCATTTATAACAAGTAAAAAATGAGGGGACATACGCCTGATATGTAAATGCATTGCATTTAGTAACAATAGACTTAGAAATGTGAAGAGATCTCGAGACAAACCTAAAAATGAAAAAAAATAGTGCATCAGTAATAATTTCTCATGAGAATTTTATGGACAAAATATCTGCTTTGTAAAATTATCTTAAACAAAGCCAGGTTTTAGAATTAAATCACTGGCCAGAAAAGAATTGTATGGAGGAAGGAGAAGATAAAAGGAGAATTTTGTTACTGAAATTGACTTAAACTCTCATTTTAATTAATAAAATTTGAGTGACATTGTTATGTAATTTGTCATGAGATCCTATTACAGATCATTAAAAATCGGTACTCATAATTCCACGGCAGATATTGATTAGAGTTGAACACTTTTGTTGAAATGGTAAACTAATCAATGTGCATCAATGTTCCAACAGAAGATTCTGCATTCAGTCACTACCATATCGTAATTGCTGCAAGAATTGGGAGTATATGCTAAGGGCAAGAATTGAGAGTTTGTTTCCTTTACTTCCTCCTCTAACATTTTTAATATAGGAAAACATTTAAAAATTTATATCAAGGATAAACTCAAATCTCATAATTAATACATTAAATATGATAATCTAACAAGTATGTTTTCTCAAAAGCTTGAAATTCACAATAAATGTCTATGAAAAATTATACCTTTGCTAATTGAAAATAATCAGCTTAAAGTATTTCAGTATACATGTTGTTTACAGGCTTAACTTCATGAAACTCCTAATTAAAAGGTTTAAAATAAAGACACTAATGAACATGCAGACAACATGTCTGCCATGTAGTTTGCACACAAATATTGAGACAAACCACAGGTAAGAAATTAAATTTTTTATTTTCAGAAAGAGAGAAGGCATGAGTAGATTAATGATGTTCACATAACTATGTTTTCTTTGACTGGTTTCTTACATTCATTAAATGTGAAGTACAATGAAAGGAGAGAAAAATAATATTAAGTGTCATTGAGGGGTATTATTACATTAACACACAGTAGAAACTCCCTAAAATATATAAACATATAAAGCTTTTCTAAAGAATAGGATGATGTCTTACTCAGGGTTTCTATTCCTGCACAAACATTATAAAGAAGAAGCAAGTCAGGGAGGAAAGGGTTTATTCAGCTTACATTTCCACATTGCTGTTTATCACTGTCCTGCTCAGCTTGCTCTCTTATAGAACCTAGGACTACCAGCCCAAGGATGGCACCACCCACAATGGGCTAAGTCCTCCCTCCTTGATCACCAGTTGAGAAAATTCTTTATAGCTGGCTCTCATGGAGGCATTTTCTCCTTCAGAATATGGGGAAAATATAAGGAAACACAGCCTGACATTACACCAAAAGTGAGAAACCTCATGGAATATCTTCCTCAAACCCTTCCCTTCAGACTTCTGAGAATGCAAGTGAAGTGGTCCATAAACAGTCTGTGAGCCAGAGGAGATAGAGGGCATCAAGAATCAAGGCCTTCTAATTCAATATGAACAAAGATGTTATGAAGTCACAGACACTGAAGCAGTATGTGCAGGCCATGCCTGGATCTGTACCATGTCCTTTGGGAATATATTATGGTTCCCAGTTTTTAATGGGAATCCTAAGGGTATGAATGAGTAAGTCGCTTGTCTCTTAGCTTCGCCGGGGCTATTTGATTATTCTTGTCCAACTTCAATGTGATGGTTTTTGTTTTATCTTATTATATTTCATTTTTATATTTTAAAAACTGAATGAATGGATGAATATTAATCTAGACACTATAGTAAAGGTTAACAACTGAACTGTAATATATATATCTACTGGGAAAGGAAAATCATTTTTCTGAAGTGGAGTGCCACTGAGTACATCAACTACTCAAGAACTCATGTTCAAGAAGAGTTGACCATTATGTATTAGGATCCAAAGACTTTATATATGTCTGGTTTTATTTACTGGCAATTTGGAAAGTAATTTTGGAGAGGGGTTATATATTTGTTTTTGTGGCTCTTTATTTGATTATTTTTGAGGGATTTTAATGTATTGCTGTTGTTTGTTTGTTTTCCTTGGGGAAAAAACAAAAACAGTGTGTGTAAGGAGTGAGGAAAATGACATGGGGAAAGGAAAGAATATGAACAAAATATATTTGATTTTGAAATAGTGTTAAAATTAATGTATTTAATAGACAAAAATCTTTTAAAATATGATACATAGGAGAGCATGGTTACTAGTGTTATGATTTAAGAGCATTATTAATTTAAAATTGGCACATGTCCTAATAGAGTTGATAGCAGCTATAGGATCACCAGCAAGTACATTTTTAAGTGTATGAAAAATCACCCACTACTGTAACTTCAATAAGTTTATCTGTGTATCTGATGAACAAACTTATTGGAACAAGTTTTTGCATGCAGTGGTCTGAAATTTACTTATTGATCAGAAATGACACCCTAAAATAGTGTCAGAAGATTCTTGCCTGGCTCACAGTAGCCTGGTCCTTGACTTTGACTCATAGACATTTAATGAGAGAGTAAAAGGATGAAATTTCACATTTTTTCCTTCCTGTAAATATTTTGTTAAATGAGTGGTTTTTCTTTAATAAATATTATTGGTAAAATGGTATTGTTACAAATTTTCCTTTCTTTATAAATATTTATTTTGCTTAACTTATGAAGCTTTCTTGGCTGTAAGTATAAAATTATCTGGGGTTTAATATTAATCTCAAAGAAATTTATTTAAGTATCCCATGTTTAGTTGACATAAAATGGCCTGTTATGTGGCTAATAATTCAAGAAAAGTAATTGCTAGCATTTTAGGCACTTAAAGTGCAAAAGATAACACCAGAAGTTCGGAGGAAACTCAGGGTGAAGATGAAGCAGAAATAACTGTCCCCCATTGCTCCTCAGGTATTGACCTTCAATTGTCCTTTAGAGGAAATGCTGAGTGACTCTGAAAGCATAGCCATCAACAGCTAATCTATGTAAGCCAAGTAAGCAGGAAATGCAGTTTCTTTTCAATTTCATCCCTGTGTACTTTGTCTGTTAGATGTAATTTTTTTGTGTGTGTATGCGAATGTTTCTGTTTTAAGTACAACCCACTTGGCAACTTTATATAATGCTTTTATTATATTATTATTGCTTTAATAGTGTAACTTGATTGCTTAATCCTTAATTTCATCAGGAAAAACTTTAAATGTAGACCTACTGTGCAACTAAATGAGGAATATTAAGCATGCAAAATTTCACTAGAATTTCAAAGTATACTCTTAAGACTCCAGTTATTCAACCTTGTAAACAGACTGTAGATTAATGTCCTGATTGATCTGTCATTTAAGATCCAATAAGATAAATCCTATGCTAACTAATTAGTTCAGTGTTCCTGAATATTTTAATTAAATTGAATTTATATTTTCCATATAAATTTGTTAAAACTAAAACTAAAAACTTGGAGAAAATTAAGTCTCTATGTTAAACAAGGTAAAAATATTTATGAGTACTCCTGTTCAAATATAGAAATAATTGCAACTCTTCTGTGTATTTGTGTAAAAAAAGTCTTATATATGAGTTTGAGTTCCCCTTTCACATGGTTTCTCTTCAAATATAGAAATAATTGCAACTCTTCTGTGTATTTGTGTAGAAAACGTATTATATATGAGTTTGAGTTCCCCTTTCACATGGTTTCTCTTCATAAGCCTTGGGAGTTAGGTAGATGGCTCAGTAAACTTTTCACGTGAGTAATATTTATATTCATTTCTCTCTGGTTAGTTTTTAATACTTTTTGAGAATTCCATGCTTGAGTAATGTTTTTAAACTCTTTCCACTCCTCATAAACATGCTAATGTAAAACATAAATGGAGGTGATGGACAGAAACTCAGTGGTTAAGTGCAATGACTGCTCTTGCAGAGGACCTTGGTTTCCTTGTATCCACTTCACTGCTTGTAAACACATCTAAGTCCATACACTCATACTGTTGAAATTTTCAACCATATAGTCATATGGTGTTTATTCTCATCCAAATCACCACTATAAGTAATATATCCCAATGTTTGTTCCCCTAAATTATACTTAAAAATGAAATATACTAAACTGTCAAATAAATTATAATATCTAAAATGGGAATTTCAATAAAAATTCATCAAAATCTTTGTATTGAAAACATGTTTAACACATGTTTGTCCATGTGTATGTTTACTAGTTTATCCATTCCCTTGAAATTCCACCTTTTATAGGAAATTGAGCTGAAATTCCTTCACTATATTTGAACCTGTTTTATATGCTTGTAAAGTTTCTCTCCTGACACACAGAGAATTTAAAACTTTTTCGGTAGATTGTTACCAGCTTTTAGTAATGTACAGCCATTATTTTTTATACTTCTAAATGTAAACAATAAAATGAATTAAAAGTGTGGTTTGTTATTTATATTGATTAAGGATATGCATGCATTTACTGATATATATTTTTTAACCTACTGGCTGTTATTGAGATTTATATGGATTGAAATATTATTCAAAATTTTAAGTCTTTGATGTAGGAACCCTTGGTTTCAGAACAATACTATTTCATTATGTTTTGTAGAGGATTTTCTCTGTTGAAGCATAATAACTACTTGAATACTAAATTATTATAAGCCAGCATAATTTTATATTCCTTCTGAGTGTCCATTATTTCAAGTGTTTGAGAGGGAGTTAATTGTAATTTTTCAAATTATTGTTTTTGAAATCCAGTATAAAATGTGTATATCTTACTACCAGAGTAGAGATGTTCTATTACTTTCCTATTGTGATAAAACAGCATGGCCAAATGCAGTTAATGGAAGGAAAATTGAGTTTAGCCATCATTTAGAGGGGGAGGAGCCTATTGTGGCAGGGAAGCAGGGCAGCAAGTGGCAGACATGGTGAAAGGAGCAGGAAACTCAGTATCTCACATTTTTAAATCAGGCAGAAAGCGGAGAAAGCAATCTGAAATAGAGTTAGGTTTCAACTCTCTAAGGCTTTCTAGAGACATGTCTGTAGTTTGCTAGGAAGGTTATACTTACTATTTCTTACCAAATATCACCACCAACACAGAACAGAATGTTAAAATACCTGAGAATATGGGAGCCATTGCTTATTCAAGCTTCTACAGATGACTAAGACTTTTTCTCTACTAATTTATTTTTTAATTTTAGTAGTCTGTGTATATACCTAATCCTCAAACTATGTCTTTACTTATACAATTAATAGTCCCTTGGAAGGGACTATTTAGACTCTATTCTGTCTTAAGATTTCTATTGTGCTAAAACATTACCAAAAGGAACTTGGGAAAGAAAATATTGATTTCAATTTCTATTTGTAGTTCAGAATCTAAAGCAGGAACTCGGGACAGAAACCTGAAGTCAAGAACTGATGGATGCAGAGCTTTGAAGGAGAGCTGCTTGTTCAGTTTGCTTGCTTACACAGCCAAGCAGCCCAGTCTACATCTTTATACAACGTGCTAAGTGGTGGCAATTCCCTTATAGAGTTGGACACTGCCACATCAATCACTAACTAGGAAAATAAACCACAGACTTAGAATAGGTCAATCTTATGGGGACAGTTTCTTAAGTAAGATTCCCTCTCCCCAGACACATCTAAATATGTGTTTAGTATAAAAAAGCAGAGTACTAATGCCAATGTAGATGCACTGTAGCTGCTGAATTCTAAGTGCTGTCATTGGTACTTGAAGGTAACTGTACATTAATTGTCCACTTGCTACAATATACTAGCATGTTTCTAAGTTCGAAAGATTGCCTGGATTTTTCTCAACAGCTGAGACATGTTGCCAAAGTGCTGTAGTACATATCAGTTAATTGGAACCACTAATGAGCTGAGTGACTTTTTAATAGCAACTGCCAGCAAGCCACCCAGAGTGACTGCAGATGGCTGCATAAGAGGTAACCACATGGAAACCAACTTTTCTGATTTCTTAAGTGTCAACAGTGTAAGGAATGCATAGGGATTCAAATTTTGCATATCAGTCCACCATACTCAAATAAAGTAGAAACTTATACTTTTTCCCCCCTCCCCAATAATATACTGTTGTCCCGATTTACTTACTGGAAGGAGACTACTATAGAAAGCCACAGCTAGTTACGTACACAGAACCATTGAAAATATGGTGCTAAGCCAAAATTGATGCATCTAATAAATAATTCTTATACCTAAGGCTTGGGGAATGTCATTAAAAAGAAGAAAAAATATATAGTTCAAGGAATGACCAGGAAGAATGCTGTCAGAATGTGCCTTCTAGTTTAACAGAGAAGCTGCACCCATGAAATATGAAAAAGAAGACAAACCATTCAGCACCAGCAAACATCCCAATATAGATCGCAAAAATGCTATAGAGTATTATAACTGAACAAATAAATAGAAGAAATCTGCGACTGCTGAGAGATGAGGAATTACTCTACCCCAGAAATGAGCCCCAGCCTGGTGATCTAATGTAAGTGGTGAGGCCTGGAAACATTACTGGAAGCAACGCTGAATGGACTCAGTGGTTTGGATTTATATGTTTACCCATTTGTAGAGCACATGTTACAATTGTTAAAGTAAAGGAGGCTGTGGCATTAAGAGGGAGCAAGAGAGACATGGAAGATGGAGAAGGGAAGAAGAAAGAGCAGGAAATGAAGCACTTATATTTTAATGATATTATAAAATAATAAAATAAAATAAAATTGCAGAACAAGCAAAGGAGGAAAAGATTTTAATAAGCCTGTGCAGGCTGCCTCAGTCTCCATTTATACATGTTGATAGAGAACACCTTGCTTCTTTGATGTCTTCACCTCAGTCCCTGGATCTTACACTGTCTGCCTGAATATCTCAAAGTTGCGTTTCACCTTCAGGGAAGTTATTTGATAAAGATACTCCTTTAAGTTTGAGTGATTCAAGATGTCACAATCTCTGCATAATATATGGCTATGTTAGCATTATTCTCTCTTTGATGCTGGCTGAGCAGGGCACTGACCTAAGAGGGTAACAAACTGTAATTAAGAGCCATTTCTCGATGTCTTCTTAGTAGAATACTAGTATTGGGTTTTTTTCCTAGATCTTTGAGATATCTAATTTCATGTTCTCGGTTACACATGCAGAGCTATGGGTTCCAGATCATGGGTTGCAGCCAAACAGAAAATGGACAAGTTTTCCCCTTACTCCACATCTTCGTCATAATTCGCTGTCATTGGTTTTATGTATCCTACCATCCATTCAGTATGGTGTTGAATGAAATTTCATATTTTTTAATTGCATTTCCTTGATGCCTAATGATGTTGAACGTTTCTTGTTTCTCAGCCATTTGTTTTGTTTTATTTTGATTTGATACACAAACTATTTTTTAAATTAATTTATTTTTTACACTCCATATTCCATTTCTCTGCCCTTTCCCCCCATCCACCCTCTGACTGCTCCACATCCCACACCTCCTCCATACCCCATGTCTCCATGTGGATAGCCCCACCCCCCACCCCACCTGACCTCTAAACTTCCTGGGGCCTCCAGTCTCTTGAGGGTTAGGTGCATCATCTCTGAATGAATACAGACCCAGAAGTCCTCTACTTTATGGATATTGGGGGCCTCATATCAGCTGGTGTATGCTGTCTGATAATCCAGTGTTTGAGAGATCTCGGGGATCCAGATTAATTGAGACTACTGGTCCTCCCAAAGGATTGGAATACTACTAGTCTATTAAGAAGAGGACATCTTGAGTTTTATAGGCAAGTGGATGGAACTAGAAAATATCATCCTGAGTGAAGTAACTCAGACCCAAAATGACATGCGTGGTATGTACTCACTAATAAATGGATATTAGCAGAGGGTGGGGGGAAAACACTACAGAATACCCAAGATACAGTCCATAGAACTCAAAAAGATCAAAAAGCTGAAGTGCCCAAATGAGGACATCTCAGTCCCACTTGGGAGAGAGCAAAAAGCAAACACACATGGGGAGGGAGGGACCTGGCGGGGGGGGGGAAGTGGACAGGGCAGGGGCAGTGGAAGTGCAAGAGAGGTGAACCTGATCTGGTATTAGGTTCAAAAAGGACTGAAGCCCTGAGGGCCAGCAGAAGTCATGGAAACAGGCAATCTCAGGAAATAGGAGGTTGAGGACCCTCCAGAATGCACCAGAGATCTGGGAGGTAAGGGACTCTCAAGACTCAAAAGGAGGGACCTTAGATGAAATACCCTACAGTAGGGAGAGGGAACTTAAACAGCCATTTGTATTTTATCTTTTGAGAATCCTCTGGTTGGATCTGTACCCCATTTTTAACTGGGTTATTTATCTTTTGATGTCAATTGTTTTTACTTTATTATATATTTTGAGGCTGCCCCTCTATCAGATATATACTTGCTAAAATTATGTTCCCATTCTTTAGCTTTCTGATTTGTCTGGATGAGTGTCTTTTGCCATGAATGGCTTTATAGCCTTATGAGGTCATTTGATTAGCTGGTGGTCTTATTGCCTGTGTTAATAGTGTTCTGTTCTGAAAGTATTTTCCTGTGCCAGGGAGCTCAAGCTTATTCCCCACTTTCTTTTAAATTCAGTCCAATGTATCTAGTCTTATATTGAAGTCTTTATCCATTTTGATTTAAATTTTGTGTAAGGCGATAAATATGCATCTATTTGGATACTTCTGTATGTATCCATCCAATTTAACCTAGTTAAATTGAAAGTTTCCTTCTAACATGTTTTGTATGGCTGTGTTTGTCAACAGAAATTGCTTAAATTTGATTTCATTGTAGAATTTCATATTTTCTTAATCCATTGAAAATGAAAGTTTTGCTGGGTATACTAGTCCCTACTTACATCTTTGTCCCCTTTTAATGAAGGAAGGCCACAACTGGTAGTTTTCTATAGAGCTGAGAGTAATGCTTGAAGGCTGAATTTGAAAGAGAGAAGGAAGCTCATCTATGTACATCACTGACTTAAATATTTCTCCAGCAAGTGCACCTGGTGGGTTTACCTGGAATTCCCCCTTTCTATTATCTTTAATCTTCTTTTACAATCCAGTTGTTATCCCCCTTCCCCTATTCTTTTTTAGTTGGAAGGCTGAGATAACAGGATGAGAGTGGAGGAATTATAGAGATGATTTTAGTGATTGCTGGAGATACCAGCATAGAGAACAGAGAGTCCTCAGCGGGTAGTCTACTACAGAGCTTGAGGAGTAGCAGGGGTATTGGATTTAGAGGAGAAGAGAAAGAGATGAAGCTACAAGGTGAAGCTCCCTGCTTTCTTCTCTGTTGTGGCCTGAAGCTTCCTTGGGAAATCTTGTTGGATTTGGGGGTTGGGATGAAGAAATTAGTTTGGTATGGAAGATGGGAAGCTAAGATCTGTGTGTTCCAATGCAGATGGGAACAAGGAGGAAGAGGAGAGCATACCACACATTAATAGAGTTGGAGATGAGACTGGAGTATCAGATTTGGAGGGTAGGAGGGGGAAGTAAAGACATGCAGTTTGCCTACATGTTCCTCCGGCCTGAATGCCATACCTTTTAAAACTAATTATCATCTGAATATTACATACCTATTCATAATTATGAATAATTCTCCCTTTGAAAATATTTTTCTTTATGTATTTATTGTACATGCTTATGTGTGTCAAATAGGTGCTTAGATGATATGTGTTGATGGACATATATTTTATGTGTATGTGTTTCATGGCCTATCTCATGTTTGATTTTGTGTCTCTTTCTAAGTCATTTTCTCTTTTCTTTACAGAGACAAGATCTGTAGGTTAAGTAAGATTTGAAATTCCTGCAAGTCTACCTAAGCTTACCCCAGAAATACACAGTCTCCGTCTCCAGAATTCTGTGATTCCAGGTATCCAAAATTCCTGTCCAGCTTTAGCATGCATCTAGGTGAAATTCTAATAGTTCAAAAAATAAGGTAAAACGTGGCTGGAGAAAATAACTGACAGACATCTAAAGAACACACACACACACACACACACACACACACATTTCAATAATTTGTTTTCTAAGGTTTGTTTTGCAAATGAGTTTTTTTTTTTGAAAATTTCCTTTTACAAATACAACACTACAAAAGGTGTTAGAAAGAGATTCCCATTCTAAAGAAGTTAACCACATCCAAGAAAATATAAATAAAAGTAATAAATTCTTTTGCAATCTGGTTTCTAAGGTTTATTTTAGCAACTTCTTTATACTTTTCAAATGTAGTTAAAGGTACTGCTAGAAAACTATTTCTCTATATTTATTTTATGTAACTTAAAGAAAACTAGCATATCACTTTGATGCATTTATAGGCACACATAAACCTCTAAAACACACACACACACACACACACACACACACATGCACACTCAGAGAGAGAGAGAGAGAGAGAGAGAGAGAGAGAGAGACAGAGAGACAGAGAGACAGAGAGACAGAGAGACAGAGAGACAGAGAGACAGAGAGAGAGAGAGAGAATACTTAAGGACTTTTTTTTTTCTGTGTTGGGTACAGGAAATCTTGGAATTTGCCTGGCTTATCTGCACTGAGTGGCATGTGCCATAGGTATATTCATTTTAGAGACCCTGTCTCCTGCAGCACTATGTGTTTTTCTGTTCCTGAGGAGCTGAGGCAAGGGAGCATTCAGACTTCTTTGTGTTGTGTTTTGTGTTTCTCTCTACATCTGCTGAGAAGTTAAAGAAGCATAGAGGCTTCACAGGACAATTGGTCTTAGATTGTGTACCATGAAAACTTGAAAACATCATTGTATCCTGGCAACTACAACAGTACTTATCCTGAAAATTGCCACTATATTCTCCTCTTTTTGAGAAGGGTTTAAAAAGTCTAATTGCTCTCAATAAAATTGTCACATACTCAGTCTTTCTGTGTCTCCCCCAACACAAGCCTGGTTTCATTTCTTGCTAGCCATATCAGATCATCTTGGCCTGATAAATTAGCTTGGGTGCTGATGGTTGGAGTTACTATTAACAGTTTCTTATAGTGACAATTTAAAACACAATCATTGTTTTTCATAATTTTCAATATTTTTGCCTTTAAATATTATTTTAGTGCTACTTTAAGTAGACAGCTTCGGATACTCTGGCTATGACTTAAATCATATTTTGCAGAGGTTCAAGTGCCTCTAAACAGTCTTCTTAATTTACCAATATGCAGGAATAACCTTCAACTTTGACAGTTTAATTTCCATCCAGTAATGGCTAAATTAAAATACATTTTAATATGAAATTATCATCTTTAATTGTTTCTACTTTATTGCCATGAAAGAATTGATTCAAATTCTTTTTATGTTGCTCCAATGAAATTTCCTAGCAAAAACACTTATGAAGTTTCACAGTTCCTATATTTTCCATTGCAGCATGGAAGTCAAGGGAGCAAGGCAATGCAGCTGGCGATATCCCATCTCCAGTGAGCCAGCACACTGTAAAGAGAGGCATCCTCCTGTTCACTTTCACTTCTCTACACAGTCCAGTATGTCATTTGAGAAATAGTCCTATTCATGGTAGACGTAAGTAAATAATTGTTCATTGACATGAGTAGAAAGTAAATGATTTCTCATTCTTAAGCCTGAAGACATGGCTTTCAGGTGAGTCTAGTTTCTGTGAAGGTAATAATTAACAGGAACCTTCATAAACATGTAACTTCTATATGATTGTATAGAGCTCTGCTTTCTAGGATTTCGTTTAGCAAGTTAATTATACTTTTGTCAAATGTAGGTAGATGTCCTGCCAGAAAGGTATTTCTCGACATATACTTTATATAAATTAATGAAAACTGCATATAATTTTGATACACTATTTTAGTATTTGACAGGTAAGAATACTTAAATATATTGTCCACAGATACTGTAGTTATTTAATTAGGTGATAGTCAATTTAATATTTTTAGTATTTGGGAAAGGTTATTTACCATTCAAGGATTATAGTTATTTTGAAGATATTTGAATTGAAAATATTTCAACAAAAAGTAAAATGCTTGTTTCTTTATGTATTTACCTTTGAATCACATAATTCACTTCAAAATCAAACTCATTCCAAATTATTGCTGCTCAGCATATAAATAGAGTTTTATTAGCCATTCATATCTTTCATGTTCATTTGACTTAGATTTGTTCTATTTATATGCTGAAGTAATTTTCTAAACTGCCATCTAATTATGCTTGCTGAGAGTATATTTTGAACTGCTTAAACTTGATATAAACTAAATGAAAAGTTTACAGTCTGAATGTCTTTCAAAATCTATGCAGGAACTATTCTGACAAATTAATAACATACTGAGATTACTAATACATAACTGTACAATTACTCAGATATCTGTCTATAATTCCTGAGCATGAGAATACTATATTTTCTATGAAATCAATATGAAACACTGAGAATATTGTATGAAAAGTGTCATTGAATAAATGGAAAACATATTTGTTAAAAATAGACAAATGATATGCATTAACTTACATTTAAACACTAAAATTTGCACTTTCCAAAAAATAAAGTTTATGTAATGTACAGGGATTACTAATAAATTTGATTAAATAAATAATGTATTATAAATGTCAATCCAAAGTTAGATCATATTATCATCACTTTAAGGAAAGTGCTTTAAATCTCTATGTACTATGGACACTATCAAATTAAAATCATTTTAAGAAACCTTTTTTCTGAATAGTTAGAATGTGTTCAGAGATGTTGAGTTGAACTTAATTTTCTCTTTTTAATTAAATTTTCTTTATAATATTCTAGTTCATGCATATATTTAATACATTCTAAATATGCTTTCTCTTCTAACATGATCAGCTTCTCTTCACAAGCTCTGCTTCCATATTCCTTTACGTATTATTATTATTATTATTTTTTTTTATATTTGATTTGAACTAGACATGGTGATTCTATTTACACAGACATAAAATATAAAAAATAGAAGAAATTATTTATGGATTCATTCTTCTGAAAAATTTTAGAACATTTTTTAAATGTTTATAAACGTTACTGTAAGTTGACAATGAAAGTGATATGAGTTAGCTACTCTAGAGATAGCTAAACAGAAGCACATATAAAACCATCACAAGCCAGATCCAAGAAAGACAGAACACTATGACTGAAAAAAAAAAAAGGTTTGCTGAAAGACACTGTAAAGAAACAATGAGACTTTTATTTTTGACAAGAGAATTTCATGTCATAATATAAGTAGTCATATAGTCATAAGAACTCAATCAGTAAGCAATTCACTGCATAAATCAAGAATATACAGTGAACTGAAATAAGAAATATTGGCATATTCATTTTATATATACATATATAATTTTAATGTTTTCAGATTTCCACTAACTAATAACTTATTCCTTGCTAAAATATCATGTTTGTCTTGGTCACNTTTTTCCTAGACTCTTTATTTATATTAAAGCTTCATAAGGTAGTATCATAAATTTTCATTGCATTACATTGTACAATTTCCAAAGTATGTTTGAAGGTTTAATTGAAAAAAATTGCAGGTAATATTAAGAGAATAATAAAATTATTTTAAAAATAATACTATTTCAATTTTACTATTTTATGTTCATAAATAAATGAACATAATTAATGAAGAATTTTTGCATCTCCTGCCACATTTTCAAAAAATTTAAACAATAATTTGACAAATAAATGTTGTTATATAATTGTGGGCCAAGGATTCCTGTCATAAAGTCTTTCTTACAACTGGTTCAAATTAAATCCTTGCAAAATAATTTCATCTATTCCAGATAGAATAAAGAGGCTCAGTTTTACATTGATCATTTTACTAAACAGGAACATAAATTCCCCTGTCACTATCTTGCAAGTCAAAGGACATATGAGGGCTGATATCAGAAAGATTAATAATGTGGTAGTATGAGATAAATTTAGTAATATTATGTAGGAGAAACAAATATTCAAATACACATATGAACTAAATAAATTTGGATAGCCCTTGTCACTATTAATAATATATTAAACCAGAAAACTATATTGTTATACAGGTATATGTGAAAAACTCTATTAGCATAAAGACATATCCCATCTCATTTTTTTCTCTATGTAATTTTCTCTTGTGTGAAAACACTGTCAAAGGAGGGCTATGGAACTGCAAGCCTTTAATCCTAGAACTTGGGATGCAGAAGCAGGCAGTTCTCTGAGTTTGAGGCCATTGTGGTCTCAGAGCAAGTTTCAGGGTAGGAAGGTCCACAAAGAGAAACCCAGTCTAAAAAAAGAGAAAAGAAAAGAAAAACAACAGCAATAAATGGAAAAAAGTCTATAAAAGCACGCTACTTTGAAAGATTAAGTTCTCAGAAGATTATTTGTAAAGACCAGTTCTTGGCTCTGTTCTTCTCTATCTATATGTGTTCCATTTCACCAAGACTACAGGGATGGTACCAGTTGTCCAACTTTGTTCCTGCTTATAATACATGGGCTGTTTAGTAACTTCAGCCCTTATGATAACAACAAAAATGGAGAAATTAAGAAGACAATTAAATGTGAAATAGATTATACTTCCACATAGAGGCTATTGAAAATTAATTATTCATCTCTGTAGAATGATACACGCAACCCATAGTGATAAGTACAGGAATTTTTAATGTTAATTTTTTATTAGATGTTTCTTCATTTATATTTCAAATGTTATCCCATTTCCTAGTTTCCTCTCTGAAAATACCCTATACCCTCCTTCTGCCCTGTTCCCCAACCCACCCAATCCTGCTTCCTGGCCTTGCCTTCACCTGTACTGGGGCATATAATCTTTGCAAGACCAAGGGCCTCTCCTCCCATTGATGGCCAACTAGGCCATCCTCTGCTACATATGCAGCTAGACACATGAGCTCTGGGGATACTGGTTAGTTCATGTTGTTGTTCCTCCTGTAAGGTTGCAGACCACTTTAGCTCCTTGGGTACTTTCTCTAGCTCCTTCATTGGGGGCCCTGTGTTCAATCCAATAGATGACTGTGAGCATCCACTCCTGTATTTGCCAGGGACTGGCATAGCCTCACAAGAGAGCTATATCAGGGTCCTGTCAGCAAAATCTTGCTGACATCTGCAATAATAAAGACAGAATTTTTGTGGTTTTATATTATATATGCACAATGGTGACTTAAATATGTGTGTTTTTCTTCTTGGATAAATAACCTTTGCAGTAATCATTAATATACTTAATTTTTTTGTTACTTGAATATTAGATAGATTATGACCAGGTCGCTTAACCATTCTAGGACACAGTAAAATGATAATATTATTACATAGCATGTTTCAAAATTATTCTTGTGTTTTAAATAAATATATCACTATCATGTTACATTGCATGATACATTGATAGTATTCCAATGTATTGGGTAGTAAAATGCATTTGCACATATAATGAAAGTAATATATTGGGGACTGTCAGCAATCGTCATAGCAACCAAAGAAAGACTTCTTCCTTTTCAAAGAATGAATAAAGAAGTAATTCTTCATAATTTGATTTGGTGTGTTATAAAACTTTTCTTAGGAGAGATAACTACTAATTCAGTAGAAAGAAGGTTTAGAATGAGTTAGTTATAGTAGGAAAATACAAATTCAAGTGAAATTCATGTCCTGTAAATTTGTTTTGTACATCAAAATCTTTAATAAGGCATCACACACCCAAGAAATTTCCCTTGATTCATCCTTAGCTGAATAATACATCTTTTCTACTTTCTTCTTAGTTTATCATTTTTTGGCAGCTCATTATTCAGATTACATGTCAAAGAGTGGAAATTCATACTCGGGCATAAGTATGATAAGTCTGACAATTCCCTGATTTATATACTTAGTGTCAAGCATTGAGTCTGCTGACAGGAAACATGGTCTTGGGTGATCACAGTATCACAGAGCTCTGCTTGATGGAATATTAGCACTTTTAGACATAACTGAGAATTAATGACTCGTTCATATTGCCTAGAAATGTGTCTACACTTGGCTCACTCATAGTCAGGAAATTATGAAAACTATTTGAACTAATAGAAGGGAACTGAATTCAATGAACAGTACAAATCAAATGAGAATATTATGTGCTTTTCATTAAAATTATTTTATGGTCATCTTGAACATCATCCAGCTAGTGGGTCCATTTATCTACTATGAGAATAGTGTATTGGAATACAATATTCTGAATTATAAAACATGAATAAATGCTGGGAATATATCTATGGATAGAAGAGGAGTAGTTATTAAAATGTAATAAATTCTATTTAGAGCACACGTATGCATGTGTTCTCAGGGCTGACCCTTTAGCATTGTGTAACCAACTGGTGTGCTCTCCCATGGGAAAATCTATCTCTTATGCTCTCAGCATTCCTTATATTTCCATAGTTCTTAGTCGAAAATGAGGCCATCTTATTTTCCCCGGTTCCATTAGAATGTCTCTTGTTGTCTTTTTCCAGCTCAGATTTAGTAAGAACTTATAAGGGTGGATTCTAACATTACTAGAAAACACAATCTCACAAACACTTCCTGTCCCTCCGTTTTTTTACATTTTTTTCTGCCCTCTCTTCTATCCCTGAACATTACATTCAGACTTTATATGGCAGATGTGTCTAATGGGAATGGTCTCCACGACTGCATAATTCAATCAGTTAAAGTGTTTGTTAATAGAGTTCAAAATAAAAATTTTGTATCTTTTTCACAGCGTATTTCATCTTCTTCAAAATTTTTATTTGTAAATACATACAAACACGAGTAATACTAAATGTACTCAGATACTTGTGTGCATGCATGTTTGTATAAGATTTAAGAAGGGTAAGATTTAAAGTGGAGAGGAAAAGTGGAAAGAATACAATACTCATTTATGAAATTATTTTTAAAAAATCAATTTATAAATCCACAAAATATAATAAATGTGTCAGAAAAATATGAAAATTACATTACCAAAAATGACTCTAAAAATAGCGTGCAAAATACCAACTTTAGATGTGCCTCTGAAAATTGTGATTGTTAATTTTCAGTATGAAACTGAATAAATTAAGAGATATAAGGAGAGTGATCTTGTCTTAGGGTTTTACTGCTATGAACAGAAACCATGGTCAAGGCAAGTCTTATAAAAACATTTAATTGGGGCTGGCTTAGAGGTTCAGAGGTTCAGTTCATTATCATCAAGGTGGGAGCATGGCAGTGTCCAGGCAGGCCAGGCACAGGCAGAGCTGAGAGTTCTACTTCTTCATCCAAAGGCTGCTAGTGGAAGCCTGACTTCCAGGTACCTAAGGTGAGAATATTAAGCCCACACCCACAGTAACACACCTACTCCACCCAGGTCACGCCTCCAAATGGTGACACTCCCTGGTCCAAGAATAGACAAACCATCACATTCCACTTCCTGGCCCCCATAGACTTGTTCAAACACATGAGTCTATGGGGGGGCATACTTAAACATAGCATAATGCAAAATGCATTTAGTCCAGCTTTCAAAGTCCTCATAGTCTATAGCAGTCTAAACAATGTTAAAATTCCAAAATTCAAGGTCTCTTCTGAGATTCATCCAATTACTTAATTGTAATCCCCAAAGAAAGTTAGGAAACCAGCTAGGCAAACTCCAAACTCTGAGTCTCCATGGCTGATGTCAAAGCAGCCTTCGGTTTTTCACTCCCTTTTCATCTTTGTTGACTGCAACAAACTGCTTTCTCCTGGGCTAGTTCTGCTCCATTAGCAGCTTTCCTCAGCATGTATCTCATGCATCTTTAACACCGTTGAGTCTCCAAGGCAATTTCAATGTTACAGCTTCTTGTTTCAATGTCTGGGATTCCACTTGATGTTTTGGACTCCTCCTAAGGGCTGGCATTACTTCTCCAGCTCTGCCCTCTGTAGCACTCTAAGCTCAGGTTGATCCACTCTACTACAGCTGCTGTTCTTGATGATCATCCCATGGTACTGACATCTCCAATACACTGAGGTGTTCCACTCCAACTAGGCTTCACCGATAGCCTCTCATAGGTTCTCTTCATGGTGCCAAGCCTCAAATCCTTGGCATGACCCCTTCAGTCCTGGGCCATCAACTTCAGCTGAGGCTATACCTTCTCCAATGGCCTTCCATGACCTCTCAGTTTGCCAAGCCCCAGCTGTTCTTCATGACACCTTTATGCCTTCAAAACCAGTAGCACCTGGGAGATTCTTACACAAGAATAGGCAAACCATCCCAGATCTTAAGCCCACTTTGATCAGGACAACACTTACTTATGTTACTGAACAAACAGAAGTCAAGCTAGTACCTAAGAAGAAGTTAATCTATTGACTACTGCTCATAGTTCTGGAAACTACTCTGCACACTTTCAGAGGTGAAATGTAATCATCAATGTTTTCCAGGTATAAACCCAGTGACAAATAGCACAGGCCTGCCAGCAAAATATATTGGTGCAGAACACATGTTTGGGTACCACTATTGCATTGTACAAAAGTACACTCTGTGAGGTACAAAACACACCCTTAAAAAAGAAGAGTTTAGTTAGAAAATAAGTTTCAGTAGAAAATCTACTACTAACATTGTGCCAAACAAATAGAGCAATCTAATCACTCCTAATGACTTATTGTCATACCTGTAGCTCAGAATATTACTCAACCCTTATCAGGAAAGCTTATTCTTGTAGTAGTTGGTAGTTAAGGCAATTATCCATAAACTGACAACACATAGAGAGTTAGAGACTTTGAGTCAGTCTTAATTAGAATGTCTTTATTCATTTACTTCCTTCAAAGTTCAGAATTCTATAAGTAAGTGAAAGACTGGAAAATCCAGTGGTTCATAATGATTCTGAGTGAAAAACATCTTCCAGAAATAGAAAGACTTAGGCACATTTGAAACTCACAGAGACTGTAGGAGCATGTAAAAGGCCTTAACGTTTAAGTCAGGTAAAATCCTAGCCCTAGAATGAGGAAGAAGAAATATGCATGCCTAACTAAAAAGCTACTTCCTACCGATACATGCAAGCAAGGGAAGATGTTTTCTCTAATGGAGTGTCATTTGTTATGTCAACCAAGATCCAGAGTAGTCCCAATGCCTAAGACACGTTCGTAAGCACAAAAGAAATTTCATCTTTACGTGTGTGTCAGAGGCTGTACAGTTTTTTTTTTGGGGGGGAGGGAGACTTTATTTTTATCTTATAGTTTTTTGTTGTTTTTGTTTTGAAATCCATTTTATTTTTAGAGAAAGATAGAGAGAGAGAGAGAACATGAACATGAGAGAGAGGCAGCTGAGGAGCATTTAGGAAGAGTTGGTAAACATGATGTAAATTTATTGTTTGAATAATATTTAAAATAAAAAGAAATATACACATCTATCTATATCTGTTTATATACCTCTGTCTCTATCTCTATATCAATATCCATACCTAGATGCCACCATATATAAATTATTGAGGATGTCTGGAAAAACTTAAACAACTAGATGCCCACATAATTGCAAGGAAAAGTGTTTAGCAGATTCCTTTACATGATGAGATTCTTGAGAGACACACAACGGCTGTCTACAAACTTACTGAGTAAATGAAATTAATATCTTCTCAGTCCTAGAATCTAGAAGCACCACAGAAAGAGTGAAAGGAGATAGTGCTAAGCTGAGGCTGAAAGTCTGAGTACTCCTTTGACAGTCTTTGTGGTGAATCTTTATGGTAATTGCTTAGGCATTGGATGTCTGAACTCCTTGGGATTATGATGCGAACAAAGAGAACAGTAAATAAAGAACGACTGAGCTTGGGAAAATGTGTAGCTTATATTGATTTTTTTTCTTCTATTTCCACTTTTAGGCCCTTTTACAATACCTCTTATTTTCTGGGTACTGCTGCAAGTGTCATTCTACTGACCCATATACCAGGTCATTCTAGAAGGTTATGGATACACCAAATTTTTGGTTCTGTGTGTTTTATCTGTCTGTCTGTCTGTCTGACTGTCTGTCTATCTGTCTTTCTGTCTATCATCTATCTATCTACCTACCTATCCACTTATACCCTTCTATGTATCTATTTATCCCTATCTGCATGCCTATCTATATCTCTATATCTTATCTATAACTATCTATTTATATCTAATCCAGATTTAAATCTAATGTTCCTTACATCTTCCATTCTGTATATACCTGGTGAATATACACATAGTGATGCTTGGTTTTGTGTGTTTTAACTGTATATCTGTCCATCTGTCTATCTATCTATCTATCTATCTATCATCTATATATCTATATCTCTCTATTTCTATCTATCTATCCATCTATCTATACCTTTATATGTGTCTATTTATACCTATCTCTATGCCTATCTATATCTCTATATCTTATCTATAACTATATATTTATATCTAATCCAGATCTAAATCTAATGCCTCTTCCATCTTCCATTCTGTATGTACCATTCTCTATATACACATAGCAAGATAAACAATATAATATTCTTAAAAATCAGTGTTAATTAAAGGAGATACATACTTAATAACCAGACTTTAAAGGACACTTAGCTGATTGAAAAACAGAAATTATTAAATGTATTTATTCATAAACTATGGAAATAATAGATGACTGGTAGATTCCTTTTTCAGGAATATAGAAGATAATACAAAGTATCTGTGTATTTGGAATACACAGGCATTTTTTTTCGAATTTCCATTTTTGACAGCAGTAATTACCACTGAATCAAAGGGAAGAGTTATGTAGAAAACAAGAAATAGGGGAGCTCTGGATAGAACACTGAACTGATTCTTCTATAGATTTATAATAATTTAGTTTTTTTTTCAGCGCTTCAATTTAGTGATTGAATATTTGGTTAATTATATACATATTTGGTTATTTCATAATTAAAAATTTGTAAAAGAAGTAAAATAAGGCTTCAATATTTTTAGAATTTCTTCGAATTAATCACATAAATCAGTAATAGTTTTCTGGTAAAATCATTGTCATTTTAAAGAGATAATAAACAATCATTTAGTAAATTTTATGAAAAGAGTGATCACTGTTTCAAAAGATAAAAGTTTGGTACATCACTAAAGTAAAGAAAAGGTTAACAAAAATGGTAATGTCAAATTAACATTTCTTTCAATTACTGAACTTCATTAGTGCTAGTCTATACTTGATTTATAGTCAGTGTAGAGAACTCCATAAGGTTATTATTGACTATGCTTTGTTGATAGAAACAAGCCAGTTAATATATTTTAAATAGATGATTTAGACATGCTATCAGCTTACCTATTTTGTAAAAATTCCTAAAATTTCACATATAAAGCATTCATTTAAAAAGAATTATTATTTTATTGAAAAAAATTCTGCCTAATTATATTAAATTACATGCAATATATAGCTTATTCTTTTTCATATTCTGTTTGTAAAATGTATTTAATCTTTTTTTACAATCCATATTTTATCCCCCTCCTAGTCGACCCTCTGAAGGTTTCCTGGTCTCCACAAAGATGTCCCCACCCTCTTAATGCCCACCCCACAAGACCTCCCCACTCCCTGGGGACTTCAGTCTCTTAAGGGTTAGGTGCACCTTTTTCTTTTCTTACTGATGTCAGACCCAGAAGCCCTCTGCTGTAAGCATGTTGGGGGCTTCATATCAGCTGGTGTATGCTGCCTTGTTGGTAGCTCAGTGTCTGAGACTCCTGAGGAGTCCAGGTTAGTAGAGACTGCAGGTCTTCCTACAGGGTAACCCTCCTCCTCAGCTTCTTCAAGCTTTTCCCTAATTCAACCAGAGAAGTCACCAGCTTCTGTCCATTGGTTGGATGTAAATATCTGCATCTGACTCTTTCAGCTGCTTGTTGGGTCTTTTGGAAGGCAGTATGATAGGTCCCTTTTTGTGGGCACTCCATAGATTCAGTAATAGTGTCAGGCCTTGAGCTAGATCCCACTTTGGGCCTGTCACTGGACCTCCTTTTCCTCAGGTTCCTTCCCATATCCATCCCTGTAGTTCTTTCAGAGAGGAACACATATGGGTGAGAGTTTTTGACTGTGGGATATTAATAAGTAAATGAAAGATGTTATTAATGAAATACTGTCCTCTGAAAATAGCTGATATATTTATTTATAATTCTTTTTGTCTATGATATTAATTTGTTTTCATTCTAGTGTCCCATTATATGTCTGTGTCTATGTGTATATGTGTATGAATTTTTCTACATGTTTAGAAGTATCCAAGGAGCTAAAGGGGTCTGCAACCCTATAGGAGGAACTACAATATGAACTAACCTGTACCCCCCAGAGCTTGTGTCTCTAGTTGCATTTATAGCAGAGGGTGGCCTAGTCAGCCATCAATGGGAGGAGAGGCCCTTGGACTTGTGAAGATTATATGCCCCAGCACAGGTGAATACAAGGACCAGGAAGCAGGATTGGGTGGGTTGGGGAGCAGGGTGGGGGAAGGGTGTAGGGGGCTTTGGGCATAGCATTTGAAATGTGAAGGAAGAAAATATCTAATAAATAAATAAATAAATAAATAAATAAATAAATAAATAAAAGACAAGGTGATGCTGCAGAGAAAAAATATACAAGGTATTCTTTATTTCAGATGCATTTGTTCACACCACAAACCCTATCATTTGAATTTAAGGATGATTTCCCAAAATCCCGTAGTCCTATTTCAACAATAAGTTGAAAGTTTAAAACATATGTTTTCAGGACTGGTGTGTTGTCTTGGACTCAGTGTGTAAGGACACTTGCTATACAACCATAAAAAGTGATGTTTGAATAATCGAGACCAATGTAAATGCTTTTACACTGTAACACATGTGTCTGATAAAGAGAATGGAAGGTGAATATGAGATAATATCCAGAAGTTTGTGGTCATCAAGTCAGCTTACAGCAGTACAAGGTGGAATAATAAGGATAGCCATGTGGCACTTGTCTTCCGAATTCGCACATCAATGGTGCTCTGACAAGCATGCTACTATATTCATGCACATGAAAGCATGTGTGTGTGTGTGTGTGTGTGTGTGTGTGTGTTATTTATCATATCTTGTGCATTATCCATTAATCATTGAAGAAAACAGCACATTATTTCAGTTTGGGGGTATACACTGGCATATATGGATTTTTACTCTAATACATGGTATATTGTAATGAGCTATTGCACTGTGTGTGTGTGTGTGTAAATCCTTTAGTCTCTATGGAAGATCAAGAATTTGGAAAATTCTAGTAACTGAAGTAATTTTACACTTATTTTCCTGTCAGGAGATTGTCTTCAAGGAATCTTCTACTTTTAATATTGCTGTATAACTAACTTTGTGTCAAATAAAAAGACATAGCAATTTAGTAATTAACACACAACATTATTCTACATTATTTAAAATTATTTTCTTATTGAAAATCATATAAAGGCTTAATTAAAGTTATAGTGCCTTCAGTATTAAGTAATCACAATAAAAACTAGTGCTGCAATAAAGCATGCCTGATTGGTAGTTTAGTTTGAGAGCATTTGCTGTGGACAACTAAGTATGAGACAAAACGAAGCTTAAAGTCAATATTACACATTGCTCATGTCTTCCAGAATAAATAAAGCTGTATTAGATACAATTATATATTGGTGATGTCTTTGATTGGTTTCCATGCCTTGTTGGCAAAATTACTATGATATTTGGGAACTGAAGATCTTGAGAAAGAAATATCATTGAGTTCATAAACAGAACACTTAGAACAAGTGAAAGAGTAAAATGTATACTTAGCCCCAATCTAGAAGTCTGAACCATCCCAAGATACATGAAGGGACTTGTTCACATTCATAACATAAAGTCATATATTTTGATGGCTACTTGCCATAGCAGCAGACAAACATACTCACTCTGGGAGAACATATCATTTGTATAAACAGAAAACTCTAGGGTTACAAGTGTGTGCTATTGCTGAGCCAAACCACAACTAGAAACAGTTTTTTTTTTCCCAGCAAATAGAGCAATCTCAGGTTTCAGTGTGATCAAACATCTTGCAATGCTTCTCCTTATCACTTTAATAAAAAGAAAGTTTTTTAACTCTAACATTACAAAACTACTGCAATAATAAAGCTATTTCTGCCAAGCTTTACACAATATCCAGCTTGGTTGTATTTGGAAGTTTCAAGATTAAGTACTTTTGATTTTAAAGTTTTGCAAAATGTTCATGTCAGTCTCATATGAATTCAGCAACTTAGAAGTCCTGAGCAGTTTGTAATCCAAAGCTTACATTTTAGGCAGTTAAATGGTAATCCTGTGTAGGTAGAACACAACAGTAAACCCAAAATTTGTGCAATCTTGCAGTAGAAGAGCCATGAGGAAATTTTGTCCAGTGGTTAGCATCGCGGCAATCCAGGTGGATTCAGTGTTTCAGCCCCCATCATCTCTTGGAGACCTCAAAGGTTACTGTGGACCTCCAAGTTTAGGAACTGTAGAAAACTTATAGATTTTTAATGCCATATTCATCAGATCTCAGGGAGATTTGAGGACAATAATCTATTAAGCACATCTGTGGCTACACAATTTTTGTTCCTTGTTACCTGCTTCAAACTCAAACCTGAAAACACATACCGGAAGATGGGTAAAGCTTATTTCTAGAACTGGTTAATATTCTGAATAACTGTGAGAATCACAACAGAAAGTTTATGCATACTTAATAATATTACAGATTTTGAGATAATATCTACACCTTAAGAAAATTTTGAAAGAGTCAAATAATAATCAAAAGATTATAAGATTGATGGTAATAGACTAGTCCAATCTTTTCTATTTTCTTCCGTAGCTCTTTTGTTATGAAGTAGAGATTTTGGATTTTCCTTTAACAAGTATGTATGAGTTTTAACTGAGTTGGGAACACATAAGTACACTTGCTGCTTGTTTCTGTAAAGGACAACAGAGACAAGCTGGAGGTGGGCTATACCACTTGGCCAAGTTACTCTTTTCTTGTTGCCTGGCAACAAGCCAACTATTAAAATTGAATGAACAATCTGGCTAACGAGGAGTCTAATGCTAAGAGTAATTTTGCACAATTCTATACAATGAATTCTAAGTGCTGTTTAATTACTAAAGACCATTGATTTTATTTGGAAGTGCACATATGACTTATCCTTTTGCACAAGAGTACAGATAGGCTAGGACTAGAAACTTTATTGCCAGTGCCCCACTGACTATAAGAATTTGCACCCCAAGCATACTCCTGAACTTCATCTGTTAATGCTTATGCGTGTGTCGCAGTGGCAACCTGGAAATAAAACAAAACACCAAAACCCAAATCTTCTCCGGTCTGCAAATTAAGGGAACTGTCCCGGCCCGCAGGATAGTCGAACAGGGTCTGAGGAACCATCTGTGGAGAGAATGAGAGGAGAGAAACACAAGGACAGACAGCAAGTCTGATGCTTAGGTTTCAAATATTTTAGGTTTCAAAGCTGTCAAATTTTTAGGTTTTATGCCCACAAAAGCAGGGTATGGGGAGAGGGGTGACGCAGAATCGCTTTGTTTCTGGGGGAACGCACCTGTTCCCAAAAGCAGGCTATTGGCTAGGTAAAAAGTTCAGCAGGAGGAACAGACCAGAGCGGGTTGCTAGGTACCTGTCCACAAGATCTACAGCTATTTGTTCTTAACTGGGGGTAGTACTTTCCCACAGACCCCTCCACTTTTTCCCACAGAAATCTCAACTAAGCTAATACTTTTTCACTAAGGCCAAGACTTTGTAAGCACTTATGGGTGACAAGGCAGTGAACATTCAAACAGGGTCGCTCCCAACAGGGAACATTTCATCACTGTTAACAAAATAGGTGAAGAACTAAGGTGAAAACCAAGAGAAGGCCATCTGCCAGTGACAACAAACAGAAAATTAAGCGAGCCCTTAACTGAGAGGCCAGTGCTACAGATACCACAGCCCAGATCCTCAACTGTGTCACCTCCTTACGCATCTCTCCAGCTGCACTTAATACTCTCATGGAAACCAGGGGCTATGAGCCCAGTGTAAGATGGGCCTTTTAAGTATTCTGGTCATTGAAGGAAAACATGTTTCAAGTGGAAAATGGAGGAAAGGATAAACATGGAAATCTCTCAAGATCAGAGATTGAGGCTTTTTTCCTACTTACTAAGATGTACCTGTACACTTTTTTCTTTTTTAAAGTGGTACCCTACATGGGTAGCTACCTTGTATCTTTTTTACCTAACACTGCTTTTACATTGCTTCTTTCCCTTTTATTAAAACTCCTCCATAAGCTGGGTCTGATGGCACAGACTGTAAACTCTGCATTCAGAGGACTATGGCAACTGTATGCTAACTGTATGAACAGCCTAAGCTCTCATGAGACTCCATCTTAAGGACAGCATCAACAGTTTCTCCTTGATGGGCACCATCTACCTAATTGTTCATTTATCATTAGACTGATATTATTTTCTCCCACCATATGCATTAATAATGCATATTAATTAATGCATTTTATTGCGATTTAGTTAATTTTATCAGGCACTTTCTCTTTATTTCCTTAGGACAACTCTTTATGAGTAGAATTAGAAGTCAAAGGAATAAAGATTTAAAACAAACAAACAAACAAAAAAATAACGGGTGGTATGTATGCTATCAAAGATTCTTCAGGAAAGGGTATGCAAACTACATTCCTAGTACATTTCACACAAGTACCATAGAAATAGCATCTCTCTGAAAACTTGTACCTTAGTTCCTGGTAAAGAGGTTTTAACCTTTACTTCAATAGAAACATCAAAGCAGCTGAACTTTTCGTATGCATAAAGAACCTGGGATCTAGTGCGCTGCACACAAACCTCCAGGAGACAAACGTGTGAAAGCCGATGCCTTGCAAGGCTTGGACTCCACAGGGGTTGACTGTTTGCCTCTGCTGCCCAGGCCCAGCTGCCCATTACCACTGCAATTCCAGATGTAGACCTGGAGAAAGGTAAGAAACTTAGCACTCGTCAGTTCAGTCCTGTTGTGAGAAGAATTTTACGCTTATAAGACAGTAAGGAGGCAAGGCAAACCTTTTTAAACAAATATGAAGGTACCCTCCTCTCTCCAGTGCCCACAATGGCCAGGGAACAACCTTTGCCCCCATGCTATGCTAACTACTTTATTCTGCAAATATCCACTGAGCTTTCAAGGAATGGGCTTATTAGCTGTAGGTCCAGATCCTAGTTACCTAGAGTTATTATAACCTCGGTGAAATATTTATGGAAAAGAAAAGACTGATAAACATAGCATAGGATTGATCAGTTGTCTCTCCTAGACACTGACAACCACTCAGGATTTCTCACCATCCTCTCAAAGAGCGTCTCCACTGACCTCCAGTGCAGGCAGAGGACGTATTGTTTTATAACACATACTTGTATCATCTCTACAAAGAATAAATCTATCATATAAAAAAAAAAACCAACTCAACCGCAGTTTTCAACATTTTGGAACTGTTTTATTTTTCAAGTAATTCCTTCATTCTAGCAATATAAAAATAGCAATGAGTCCTTTAAAGATTATCAATGTTTGAAACTCTGACAATATACAGAAAAAAAAATCATAATTTAATCATCTTGACAAAAAATTGCCACCAAGAATAAGGCTGAAATGGAAGTAGGTAATTATTTAAAAGTGTCTGTTTTGCTCATCATAACTGGTTAGTTGTTGACATTTCTGTACAAGCTAAGTATGATGTTTACTCTTGATTATCAGCTTGACCATGTCTGATATTAATTAAAAGAAATGATTATGTACCCCTGTGAGAGATTTTTTTCTTATTTAAATCATTTGAAGAAGGAAGACCCCCTTCTAATCTAGATCTTGGAGGTAGGAAGAAATCTTTTACCCAGATCTTTTAAGGTGGGTCTTCTCTCCTCAAACTGTCTTTATCTAACTCTCCCAGTAAAACTTCTCTCTCTCTCTCTCTCTCTCTCTCTCTCTCTCTCTCTCTCTCTCTCTCTCTCTCTCNTCTCTCTCTCTCTCTCTCTCTCTCTCTCTCTCTCTCTCTCTCTCTCCCTCTATTCCTCCTCTCCCTACCCCTCCTCCTCTCTCTCCTGCTCTCTCAAGTAATTTTCTCCTCTTCTCATGAGAGTTGGGCATATCCAATTCTGTAAAATCTTTCTAATTCAACACTTTATCTGCCACTCAATTAGATATCACTTTTAAACATGGGTATTTCTCTCTACGCACTAATTTTCCATTAATTGTTTCAGAATACGGTACATCTGTATTGCAGTCAGTATAGTCATATGGTTGAATTAAAATCCCTTTACTTTGTTTCATTTTCTTTTTTTTTTTCCTCAGAGAAAGAACATAATGTTGCATGAATAGGAGGTGGAGAAGGATCATTTAGGAGAAGAAGTTATATGATATAAAATATTTTGTATGAATTTTTAAACAGTAAGTTACAATGTATTAAAAAAATAAAAGAACTGTACCTCATTTCTCTACCATGGCTGACAATGGATAAAACTACACACCTGGACTTCCTTCTTTAACTTGTAAACAGCCCAACCAGCCAGATTAACCCTCTATTGATCAGTTGTAAGTGCTTATATAATCTTGAGAAAAATCCTTCTGAATCTTTTAATCCTCAGATTCTTTCTGAGTCTTTAACATTTGTGAGCTTTCTGAGTCTTCTGAATATTTCTGATCTCTCTAAGAGTGAATGTTTCAATTTGAAGGAAATAATTAGAGAATAAAAGACTAGCCAGAAAATCAGTTTTCTGTTTCCTGTTTCCTCATATTTTTCTACTGAATTGGGCTACTTTGCACTGGATTTTTATGTTCATAATCCAGGTGTGTCTTCCCCTATTAGCCCACATACTCCCTCTCACTCTAGTTACCCCCCCCAAAAAAAAATCTTGTAACAATCTGTACTAGTACACAATACTAATTCTTTAAGTGCCTCACAAAAGAGGTGAAGCTATAGCCAAAAATATCAAAACCAATGTTTTGCTTTAAGCAAATAGTTATAAGGATCATTGTAAAAGTGTAATGGTCATTTGAGCATTAACCAAGCTGCTAGAAGGTCTTGCAATGAAATTTATGGTAATAATTGACTAGAGCCATGGATGTTGAAGGTTACTGTGACTTTGACAACTTCTTAAAAAATGAGGAAAGAAAGTTGCTACCTCATTTTATTCAGGGAATTTTTTTCATGTTGCTTGCTATGGTAGTTGACAACATTTTAACAAGGGCACACCTTCTTTCAAAATTAGACTCAACCCTTTCAAAACCTGTCACTACATTATAAAATAAGTTTATGTAATATTCATGATGCTTTTTGCCATAAAAATATCTTCACATACATCTTTCCCAAGAGTAGATTCATTGTCACAGAATTAGTATTGTTTTCTGTCTCTAAAAAGTAACTGTTCATCAGCACAATTATTATCTAAAGACAGAAGAGAAAGAGTCTGCATCCAAGGTTTCACTTACAATTCTAGTTTGCTCATTTTTATATCACATGTATTATTAATGTTTATAATTTAGCAAAATCTTATTCATATTGCTATTTTGACCATTTGTCAAAAATCATAAATATGTTTAGTGACATATAAACTAGCAAATGGTTCTTGGGATTTGTAATTAATTATACACAGACTATTTAGAGCAACTGCATCCTCAAAAATCACACTTAATGTATAACAAGAGCTGCATATGTAGCAGAAGATGGCCTAATCAGCCATCATTGGGAAGAGAGGCCCCTTGGTCTTGTTAACTTTATATGACCCAGCACAGGGGAAGGTCAATGCCAAGTAGTGGGAGTGGGTGGGTAGAGGAACAGGGGCGGGGGGGGGTTATAGGGAACTTTCGGGATAACATTTGAAATGTAAATAAAGAATATAATAATAAATAAATAAATTAAAACATAAAAAAATTAAAAAATAAAGGTAAATTTGATTTTTCTGACTTCTGAGTTGTAGAATGGATATTGTGGTTTTGGTCAAGGAAATGATGTTAATCCCATCCTTCTGATCATATATCACATCTGCAGGGTGACCATGTCTATGGCTGATGAAAATGAGTGTTTTGAAAGAGATACTTCTTAGAGCAATACTTCTTAATGGTAGGCTTAAAATATTCAGCCAACTGCTTCAAAAATATGTCAAGTCATCCAAATTTTGTTTTTCTATTTGTAGATCACAAGCAAAAAACCTAGCATCATTTTTAAGTACCCTGAGATTGAAAAAATGGCAAAATGTCCTAAATTTGAAGTTATCAGCTGCAGTAGATTCATATAGATGCCAATCTACCCTCAAAGTATCAGGAATGAGATTGAATTCACTTTAATTACAAAGTCCTAGAAGGTGACTGCTAATATTATCTTTGGCTGCTTTATACCTACATTGGAAGTTTGTTGTTAGGGTAGTCAGCTGTAAGAGTTTCTCAGCTGGAAAGGCATGATTTGCGTTAGTTTCTCATTTAGCACATGATTCACAACAAACTCTTAAGTTGTGGAGACATTTTTCCCTTTCTATCCAAGTTTATGAACTCATTTCTCTGCAACTTAAGCTTTTTGAACCTTCCTTAACTTTTAAGATTCATAGAATCAAAAGCCTTAAAATGTAACACATTGACAAATTGTTCTCTAAAGAGGACAAACTTTTGGTCCATCATAGATTTAAGAATAATTTTCCATCAGGTCTAATTATTTCTAGTATATTGTATTCAAAATGAGAATAAATAACTATTTAGGTTGTAAAACTTGATGTTATTGTAGAATAATTTGTAATACTTTCTTTTCTTATAGGATAAGAAACTTTAAGGATAAAAGTGTGGACAGAAAAACAGATGAACACACACAAATAGGTATCTCTTTGGTTAACTATTTAATGGGTTTTTGGTTCAGAACGAATCAAATATCACTAAATCCAGATTACCTTAGTTTTACAGCTGTAAATGGACATCATGACTGTCTCATTTTTTTCTATGTATTTGTCTTTATTTTCTCTTGTTCTTTATGTGTAACAAACAACTAAGTATATTTCAAAAGACAAAGTAGGATTAATTTAAGGAATATCACAATGAAGAGGTTTAGAATAGCTCCTGTAATCTTCCACAGTAGGGAAAAGTAAGATACTTGCCAATATACCATAAAGAAATATGCTCAACAACTTGGAGAGTTTCAGATACACAGGGAGTAGGAGAGAAAATAAATTCTTGTCCTTCGGGATCGACAGGTAGCCTATCTATAAACATGAACAACAAATTCATTTATCAATTCCACTCCACAAGAATGACCAACTGCTAAGGTGTTTATAGTAGCTATCTGTAGAACAGCAAAGAATGTACTGGGTTTATCACAAAAGGCTATGTGTTTATGGGACATATAGGATAAAGTTGTCTTTTAATAAAACAAAACTGATACAACTAAGAAACATTAGCTAGAAGTGCCACTGCAGGTACAAGTTTTTAAGATTATTTCTTCTCCAACATGAAATGTGTGTGTTCTTGCCCATGTACTAGGTTTTTAAAAGAAACACACACACACACACACACACACACACAAACACAACACACACACAGACAAAACAATGTAGCTATAGTTGTGACTTTCTGGGGATTGCTCCTGGATCCTGTTTCCTTTTTTTCTACACTCAAGACAATTCTTGTAAGGCCAACACTTAATGGGAGCCAGCTTACAGGTTCAGATGTTCATTCCATTATCAGGAAGGCAGGATCATGGCAGCATCCAGATAAGCATGGTGCAGGAGGAGCTGAGGGTTCTACCTCTTTATCTGAAGGCTGCTAGCAGAAGACTGGCTCTCATGTGGTTAGGAGGAGGCTCTCATTACCCACCCCCACAGTCACACACTTCAGCTATCAAGGCCACACCTACTCCAACAAGGCCACAACTCCTAAAGTGCCATTCCCTGAGCCAAGCCTATTCAAACCACCATAACAATGATAGAAAAAGTAGTAATACTTCAGTTATTTGAAAACTTCATAGAATTAATAAATTTAGCATTGTGCAGAAAGAATTAGTGTTCAGAATATGGTGCCAATGGCCTTGCTTAATTCCAAAGTCATACAAACTGTTCATTTGTAGAAAATGGACTATTTGTTAATATTTATTGTATTAGTCAGGGTTCTCAAGAGTCACAGAACTTACAGATATGCTCTATATAGTAAAGGAATTTATGGATCACTTACAGTCTGCAGTCCAAATCCCAACAACAGTTCAGTAGTAGCTGTGAATGGAAGTCCAAGGATCTAGCAGTTGCTGAGTCCTACACAGGAAGATGGTGAAAGAGTGAGAGCTAGACTCCCTTCTTCCAATGTCCTTATATGGTCTCCAGCAGAAGGTGTAGCCCAGATTAAAGGTGTGTGCGACCCCACCTTTAATCCCAGATGACCTTGAACTCGGAGATCTCCCTGTAGCCACTATGCCTCAAGATCTCCATACCAAGATTCAGATCAGCTCCAGCAGAAGGTGTAGCCCAGGTTAAAGGTGTGTGCTACCACACCTTTAATCCCTTGAACTCAGAGATCTCTCTCTGTCTTAATATTCTGGAATCCATAGCCACTGTGCCCCAAGATCTACATCAGAAACTTCTAACTCCCAGCCTCCAGATTAGGGTCATTGGTGAACCTTCCAATTCCGGATTGTAGTTCATTCCAAATACAGTCAAGTTGACAACCAGGAATAGCCACTACAATCCACCCCTTGTCAACTTGACATAAATAATATCTCATGTTCACACGAAATAATAACAAGTTTGTGATTACGCCTAACATGATATATCTATCTCTCGTACAATCGCAAACACATTTTGCAAACTTACAATGGGGCAATGTCCCTTGGGAACATCCTTTTAGTGTCTTAACATAAATACAAATTGATGTTGGAAGAAAAACAAATGTATACGTTAGCAAGATAAGACAGGAGAATTCCTATTACTTTATAATCCTCGTTTCTGTAACTGATTCCGTGGTCTTAAGTGGTATTTATAACTACCTTCCTCTACTACCCATTCTGTATTTCCTTCACCTTCAGCAAGTACCTCAGCAGGTCTTGGCTCTTTTCCTGGAGGAGTGACCCATACCATCATTCCTGATGGGTCTGTGTCCTTTGTCATCCTGCTTGGATTAGGCTGTTGTAGTTTCCCANTGACTTTAATCACAGGACNTGGTAGTACTAAGAGATGCCCTAAGGGATCTTCTACATTCCAGACATAATCTTGCTTACCTCCATTGTGGAGAGGTAATCCAATTTCCCCATGGTAATCTGGATCTATCACCCCTACTAA
>NC_034597.1:99099542-99108366 GCF_900095145.1 Mus pahari
TTTTGATAAACACTTCAGCCAACCATTCAAACAAACTTTTGACACCTTTTTTAACTGTGCGAGCTTGCGTATTAAACCTAGAATCTCCACTCAGAGGGCCCATGTCAATAAACTCAGNCTGCTCTAGTTTTATGTTCCTTCCACCCTTATCCCACACCCTTAAAATCCAACTCAAGTCTCCAGGAATAGGCACTACATTTATTAATATTTAAAAGTGTAATAAGGTAAAGTGTGTTTGTGTTTATTTTTCTGTTGAACACTTTACATACATTACAAAGAGACATGATAGTTTCATCAATTTAACAATGTTAAATATTCTTGTATGTGGGGCACATATATATAGGCAGGGAACACACCTATACACATATAATAAAAATGAATATATATTTTCTTTTAAAAATACATAATGCATTTTTGATTTTCTATAGAAAATCAAAGTCATAGAGATTTTCATATGTACATGCAATGTATTTTGATCATATCTGCCCTTCCATTCATCCCCCCAAATACTTCGGTTCAAACCCCCACTCTAACCCCTTTCCAACTTCATGTCCTTTACTTTTTTAAACTATTTCACTGATCCATTTTGTGCTGCCCTCATATGCATGGGTGTTTGGCTATTCCCTGGAGCATGGGCAATGTATCATTGCTCACATCACTGAAGAAAACAGATTTATTTTCCCTAGCAACCACCAACTGTCAAGAGCTCCTCGGCTAGGAGTAGGAGTTCAAGAAGCCCTCCCATACTCCATGGTAGACTGTGAACCCTGTTGATCTTCTTCAGGTCTTAGGCAGGCAATCATGTCTGTGAGACTTCATGACTACCACAGTCCTTTCAGGTTCAAAAAACACTGCTTTCCAGTCCCCCGGATCTCTAGCTCTTAAATCGTTCT
Source organism: Mus pahari (assembly GCF_900095145.1). NCBI lineage: Eukaryota > Metazoa > Chordata > Mammalia > Rodentia > Muridae > Mus > Mus pahari. The sequence goes on from NC_034597.1 coordinate 99,100,436, forward strand.
GTTTCATCTCCTGTCATGTTCCCTGAGCCTGTGAGGAGGGTGTGATACAGATGTTCCATTTATGACCGAGTTACTCCCTAGATACATATTCTCTGAACTTCAACCAGCTGTGAGCACCTGTATTAACCACCATCTACTACAAGAAGAAGCACCTTTGATGAGATCTGAGAGATGTACTAAATGGAAGTCAGCAGGTACTTATTTCAGGGACAGTGTCCAGTCCATAGAAAACTATATCTGTCCTTCCAAGGTCTCACATATTTTATTAAAAACGTAGAATACTTACATCTAGCCTATGACTACTCTATGAAGATGTATCATTTATTATTTAAATTTAAATAATTGACATATGACTTTTCTATAGTATCTTGATTCATAGTCAAACATGTAAAGCACTGCACCGTGGAATGAGCATGGAGACTACAATGGAGGAATTAGGGCAAGTAATGAAGGAGCTGAAGGGGTTTGAACCCCATAGGAAGAACAACAATATCAACCAACTAGACCTCCCCCCAAAGCTCCCAGGATCTAAACTACCAACTAAAGTGTACACATGGGAGGACCCATGACTCAAGCTGGATATGTAGCAGAGGATGGACTTATAGGGCATCACCGGTAGGGGAGACCCTTGGTCCTGTGGAGGCTCGATGGCTCAAGGTAGGGAAGGACTAGAGCACCAAGGCAAGAGTGGGTGGGAGGGTGAGGAAGCACCTTCACAGAAGCAGGGGAGAAGGGGGAGATATGGGGTTTGTGGAGGGGAAACTGTGAAGGGGAATAACATTTGAAATGTAAATAAATAAAATAACCAATAAAAAAAATGAAAAAAAATGAACTGTCTACATCTTCCAGACTTAATTTTTCATATAATATGTAGAAGTATGAAAGGATTCTGGAAGTAAATATTAATGAAATCACATAACTTGCATAGAAATAATAGAATCAAACTTTTAAGATTGCAAAATAACTTATAAATTAATCACATAAATATTAAATGTAAGTATAAATTTATATAGGTTATACATTAATTAATATAACAAGGCATAATTTTAATATATTATTTTTTCAAAATCATAATTTTTACAGTGACAATGACAAATAATCTTCAATATAAAAGCCCCCCCTGTCGGGAAAATAATGGAGTTATAGACAAATCAAATGAGAGTTAGAATGTTCAGTACATGATATTAGAAATAACTATTATTTGCAAAACATCAAGAAATGTATAATTGAACTCAAAATCACCATCAGTGAATGAGAAATTATTGAGGTACATTTAAAGTTTCTTCTAACAACTAAAGAATTTGCAATGTATTCAAGCTCACATAGAATAATTAAAAAGTGCCATAATCTGGGCCATAAAAATGTAACAAAATGAAATAGTAAAAATAATAATGTTTTATCTCATATATCAATGAAAGCAATGTGAACATTGTTGCAGAAAGATTAAAAACCCAAAATTATGTGGATATTAATCCATATGTTTCAAAATAATGCATCAACTAAAAAAGATCAATTATATTTTTAGATACATGAAAATAAACTGAAAATGAAATTGAGTTTTTGTATTAATAGAATAAATGAAATGAAGAAAATTGAATTACTAGATAATACATAATTTATTATTTTAAGACAAGTATGAGCTTATTATGAATAAAGTGAGACATAGTTAAAATATACTTATTTTTAAAAAAAAAACTGTAGTAATTCTGAACATTGCAATTACTTTTTAAAAAAAAAAGAACGAAGATTCAAAATAAATGTCCTACTCCTTACAGTTAAAGAAAATTTTAGCATGAAATAAAAATTTTAAAATAAGAAACTTCTATTACTATTCACTATGCACCTCCATGTAGGAAAATTTGAAAAAGATATCAAATTAAACCTAAATTAAATAGAGAGAAGGACATAACAAAAATAAAGGTCAAATAATGAAACTTGAAACAAAAAAATTACAGAAATATATATCATCATTATTCATTTCTTTAAGTACTGCTAAAATCAATGAGCCTTTTGCCTGTATAAGTAAGAAAATGCCCGAAGTGGTCCATGACTAATATCAAAATCACAGAGGACACACTAAACAAATTGCATGTACAACACAAGTATAATATGCACAATGGACTTTTATTTAGGTATAAACAATTAAATTGTGATTTCTTAAAACTGTAGTACAGTTTATTTAGAGATATAATGATAACTTATTAGCAGCTAATTTAAGGCTGTGTCTGCTTAGGACAATAACAATAGTTGGTTTTCCATGGGAGACTCTAATCTGTCTTACCACAGGTTCTCTGCTTGAACTATGGTGTCAGGTATGGGTTGCATCTTGTTATTGTAGTCTTACATCCATTGGGAGAGTGGTTAAGTCCTTCCATGATGAGAGTTAAATTCAGTTTCTTTTAAGAGGGAAGCCCCCAACTGGTTGTTCACACTTGATTAGAAGCACACAAATTTGCGTGGTTATGGAAGAGGTTTTCATCTAGGAGAAATTTGGGGAGCACAGTACATATGATCAAGATACACTGCAAAGATTTAAAAAAAACATATTAGAAAAATAATGAGAGAGAAAAAAACCGCAATAAGATCAATGCAGTATCATATGGACTCTTTCCTACAGCACCTAGGTTTCATTTAGAAATCTAAGTATTCTGTAAAATATCCATGTTTAATTTTATTCAATTTAATTCTGTTTAAACCTTTTACTGATTTTAAATTTCTTTTCTGTATGAGTTAGTACATTTATAATTAAAAGAAGAATCTGAAACTCTATTTTTTACAAAGGTCTTATGAGTACAATCATCTTTTATAGCTACATATAATGGGTTTGTTCAAGCTGCAAGGCAAAGCCCAAAGAAAAGTTGTTACTAATATTAAATGAAGCAGGAAAAGCCATAAAGAAGCACAACAGGCTTCCATGTGAATGTTGCATTATGGAAGAAGATACCAAAACTGAAAACAATTGTCTTACACTTGGGTGAAGAACAACATGAGAAAAGGGACATTGAAATTTTTTTTATAGGATGACCATTTCCACATCAGTTCTTGAGTGCATGAGCACAACAGCCATTTCCATCTTCTATCTTCTTCAACTTCTTTTATTTTAAAAACTGTATTGTAGTTGTGGTTTTGCTTCCTTCTGTATGTATTTTCCCAGTATTTAATTTATTTGTGTCACTATTTGGTTTCCAGTAAATTTTTTCAGTCTGTTTGTTTTTATTGGTATACAGGAAGGCTGTGAACTATTATATGTTGGTTTTATTTCCTGACGTTTTGCTGAAATTAACTCTAGAAAGGCTCTAGTAGAAAAAGGGAGCTCTTGTAGAGCATGATCTGAAGATAGACAACCGTTGACTCCTTTTCTCTTTGTATTCATTTTATTTTCTTCTCTTGTTTTATTGCTCTAGAGAAAAATTAAAGTACTGTATGAATACCATGGAGACTGGATACCCTTGCATTAGAGAGAAAAATGAAACTAATTTCTTATGTCTCACTGTGCTCTATACTAGAGAAGAAATGCATTCTGGCCTTCAACATAAGACATTATATTTTGTTTTTGCCGGAAATTTTGTAGGAGGGGACCAGATTTCAACTTATAGAAAAGGAGACCAATAAAATCAAACTAGTGTTTCTGCATCTCAAACGTCTTATGTCATTTAGAAGAAGGCATTTTATAAGAATGAGCATTCCTGTAACATTCATGTCCTTAATCTCAGTGGCTTGAGATGACAACGCATTCCCCATTTATTTTAATATTAGACATCAGTGTAGAAGAAAACATAAAAGCATGATTGCCCTGGTTTAACTCAACTCTCATCCTAACACAAGGAGGCAAAGGAGGATAATCACAAATTTTAGGTGCTTTTGGATTCATAAAAAGTTTCTACCACTCAGTTCTAAGTCTTGAGATCCTATCTCAATAACGTGAAAAAAAGGAATTACATAAATGAAGAATGGAGGCTATTTTATCTGTATGTTATATATCTATTTATCTAAATATATCTATTTATCTATTTTAGAGATGTATTTGCATATTTAAGTAGAACTGAGTTGTCTAGGTTTTCCCTCTCTGTTTCTTTCCTCATAGCAGGTTCTAAGTCTGTGACTCAGTTAAGGAACTCCTTCAAAGCTACAATGTAGAAAGGCTTTAGATATGGATCCTCAGAGTAGAGGTTTGTTGTGCTACAAGTCTCATTGAATAAGCCAGAGGTATCCCTCTTCCCCTTTCCCACTTTCCAGGCTCCTCCCCTGGTAGACTTCTCTCCACCTTAAAGGTCAGCAGTACTTTTTCTTCACCTTGTTTTTCTCTCAACACTTTTTGGGTTAAAACAAGCAAAGAATCAAATGGTTTAAGAATTCACTTGATTAGAAATGGCTGACCAAGAAAATCTANGAAAAATAATGCTTTTCTCAGTGTACTTAACTTAATCATATTAGTAAAATTGCCTACATTTTAATATGTGGACACTTTAGGAGTGTATTTTTTCAGGCTAGCACCACAGCTAAGTATTGTTTTGTTGTTGTTGAAGGTAAAAATAGTGGAAATATAATAAAATCAGGATTTTTTTACATTTATTTTAGCAACAAAATTAGTCAATTAATTTATGCTCTGGAAGGATAAGAAATGATTTATTTATTTTAACCAATGAACTTCTTAGCGAAAAAATCCATAGATTTTTGAGATTATGTGTTAGACATCTTCATATGCTTCCTTCTAGCATAAAGCTTTGAAAGAAACTAGGACTTTTTATTGTAATATGGAAGGTCCATATATATTTACAATATTAAGAGTCCTGTGGACGATTTATTCAGCATGGCTATATCAATCTAATTCCAAATATCAAGAGAATTAATTAATTTATATCATACAAATATTGTTTTTTAAGTAATGTGTGGACTAGAAATAGTAAGATTTCTCTTTTCCTCCAGTTTTCTCAGTTTCTTCATCAAATTCATATTGATACCTAGAATTTAATTGCCTTATAAGATTGTTAATATGTTTTTCATTATATATATATATATATATATATATATATATATATATATATATATATATCATAAATTCTATATCAAGTATTACAGATATAAGAATGTGATAGGTATCAGTGTCATTTTTACTTTAACGTATGTATGTTTCTGAACGTTCTCTTTCTCTGCATGTTTATAAGTAAATTATATTCAGTTTTGATATTTATTTGACTGAAACAGAGATTTTATGCGATGGACTATGTTTTACCTGACATGTGCTTTTTGCTTCTGGAGGTCTGTCATTCAATCTCATGAGGAAAAATGGTTATCATTAAACAATACTCTATTTCGTAAAGTACATTGAATAGGAAATGTGCATTGTATGGAAATGTAAGTTCCATAGGTTCGGCTCTCCTGAGGCACAAGAAGAAATGTGAGGCGAAAAAAGAGTTGGCTAACTTTATATATCCCTGGGATATTGAACCCCACAATAGATTCTTGTTACAAAACAAACAAAGAAAATAATTTTAAAAATAGTGCAAACAGTGAAAAAAAACAAAGGATCATAAATTCCTTAAAATATGAAAAAAATAAAAGTGCAAGTAAACCAAAAATGTAAAAAAAAAAAAAGTTTCAATCGCAAACATTTTTATATGAATTAAGTCTTCATGAGACTTCTAAGTTTTCCAAAGCAACACTTTTGCTTGCAATCTTTCAGTGTTTCACAGAGCTCATTATTGCTTACTTTAATTTCTTTCTTTGAGACAAATCATATATCTGAGCTTACTTTGATATTTGATAAGAAAGAAGAAAACATAGAAGCAGCCAAACAACTGCCAACACAAATGTATAAAATATTGATAAAATTATCAGATTCTAAATTGTACAGAACTGAACAATATGAAAGATTTACAATTTGTGAAGGTCTTGGTGAGATTCATAAACGTGATGATATGATTGGAGCATCACAGAAAAATAAAACTCTTGATATACATATGTATACCTGATATACATAACTGATCTTATTGTAAAATGTTGCATAGACTTTATAATACAGGACCAAATAAATTTTCATCTCTCTTTTCTAGAGAGAATAAAGAATATGTCATGTTCTATCTACAGAAGCTTTGTTATGCAAGATGTACGGTTCTATTTAAGTAAGTCTTCCACATGTCAGCCCTGGACTTCCAGTGACACAGTCAGTTAGCACACAGTACTTACATGACAGTGCCAAGTAGTCAGTTTTAAAAAAAATTCAGGCATCTCGGTTTCTTATGTTGATAGCCCTTAAATAAATAAATAAATAAATAAATAAATAAATAAATAAATAAATAAATAAATCTTATGGTGCAAGGGCCACAACTTTGATAAAAGCACTCGTATTCCCCTTGATCACTAGGGATTATATTCAATGAGTAACAAAGAAGAAAACTGAAAATTTTTAAAGTAATCGCTCTTTAAAATTTAAGAGATGTTACCTAATGCCAGGGAAAGTTCTTACCAAAAAGCCTTCTGTGACATTTCCCAAAGACATTTCCTCTCGGGTATTTAGACCAAATATCCAATTAATTTTACAAACACAAGTTGTATTTTAAATCCTTGAACTAGTTTTTATGTGGTAATTAAAAATGTTCTAAAAATAAAAATGTTTCATACATACATAGAGCATATTTTATTATAGTTCTGATGTCCTTCTATCTTATAACCCCCATTTCCATTGAACCCCTTCTTGCGAATTCTCCCTTTTACTGTTGTATCATTTTTAGTTGTGTGTGTGTGTGTGTGTGTGTGTGTGTGTTTGTGTGCAATCCTACAATGGCTTTTTTCCACTGGATGGTTTTAGCTCCTTTGTCAAAGATCAAGTAACCATAGGTGTGTGGGTTCATTTCTGGGTCTTCAAATCTGTTCCACTGATCTACCTGTCTGTCACTGTACCAGTATCATGCAGTTTTATCACAATTAGTCTGTAGTAAAGCTTGAGGTCAGCCATGGTGATTCCCCCATAGTTTCTTTTATTGTTGAGAATAGTTTTTGCTATCCTAGGTATTTTTATTATTCCAGATGAGTTTGCAAATTGCCCTTTCTAACTCAATGAAGAATTGAGTTGGAAATTTAATGGGGATTGCATTGAATCTGTAGATTGCTTTTAGCAGGATAGCCATTTTGCCTATATTAATTCTACCAATATATGAGCATGGGAGATCTTTCCATCTTTGAGATAGTCTTTAATTTCTTTCATCAGAGACCTGAATTTTTTGTCATACAGATCTTTCACCTCCTTAGTTAGAATCACACCAAGGTATTTTATATTTTTTTTTGTGACTATTGTGAAGGGTGTTGTTTCTCTAATTTCTTTCTCATCCTGTTTATCCTTTGTGTAGAGAAAGGCCACTGATTTGTTTGTGTTAATGTTATATCCAGCTACTGCACTGAAGCTGTTTATCAGGTTTAGGAGTTCTCTAGTGGAATTTTTAGGGTCACTTATATATACTATCCTATCATCAAGAACAATATTGAATATGTAGGAAGAAAGTGGGCAGCCTTGTCTAGTCCCTGATTTTAGTGGGATTGCCTTCAGCTTCTCTCAATTTACTTTGATGTTGGCTATTGGTTTGCTGTATATTGCATTTATTATGTTTAGGTATGGGACTTGAATTCCTGATCTTTCCAAGACTTTTATCATGAAGGAGTCTTGGATTTTGTCAAATGCTTTCTCGGCATCTAAAGAGATGACCATGTGATTTTTGTCTTGGAGTTTGTTTATATAGTGGATTATGGTGATGGATTTCCGTATATTAAACCATCCCTGCATCCCTGGGATGAAGCCTACTTGGTCATGATGGATGATCATTTTGATGTGCTCTTGGATTCGGTTTGCTAGGATTCTATTGAGTATTTTTGCATTGATATTCATAAGGGAAATTGGTCTGAAGTTCTCTTTCTTTGTTGGATCTTTGTGTGGTTTA
>NC_034597.1:99108377-99130990 GCF_900095145.1 Mus pahari
TAGCAGTGGTCTCCTGTAATTCCTTGAGGGATTTTTGTGCTTCCTCTTTAAGGGCTTCTACTTGTTTAGCATTGTTCTCCTGTATTTCTTTGAGTGATTTATTAATGTCCTTCTTCAAATTTTCTACCACCATCATGAGATGTGATTTTAAAACCATACCTTGTTTTTTGGGTGTGTTGGGGTATCCAGGTCTCACTGTGGTGGGTGTACTGGGTTCTGATGGTGCCCAGTGTTCTTGGTTTCTGTTAGTAAGATTCTTACTTTTGCCTTTCGCCATCTGGAAATCTCTGGTGTTAATGGTCAAGCTATCTCTGGCTCGAGTTTGTTCCTCCTGTGATTCTGTTAGCCTCTGTCAGCACTCCTGGGAATCCAACTCCCCCCTGCCTCCCTGTGGTCAGAATACTCTGTGCAGGCAAGCTCTCCTCTAACAAGGTGTCTAGGAGTCTGGAGCTCTGATCCTCCTTCTGAGTCCTGGGGTCAGAGCTGTCCCTGTAGGCAGACTCTCCTGCCACGATCCTGAGGACCTGTGGTGTGGAGGGTCCTCCAGAGTGCTCTGCTGTCTCCACAGTGATCCTGGGGACATGAGGTGTGGAGATTTCCTCTAGAATGCTCAGCTGCCTCTGCAGTGATCATAAAATCGCATGGGCAGTCCTCTAGGGACCGTGGGGGTGTCTACTGACTCCACGCCCTAAGTGACCTGGTGCTGGCACAGACTGGAAGGGACTTGTGCCCCTGATCAGGCCAGCTCTCTGCTTCCCTAGTGCTGTCTCAGATCCCGTGCTCAATTGGATTGGAGCAGATGTTGTATTCTAATCACCAGTGATCCTAAGATCACATGGGCAGTCCTCTGGGGACTGTGGGGATGTCAGCCAACTCCACGCCCTTTTTGACCAGTGCTGGTACAGACTGGAAGGGACTTGTGCCCCTGGTCAGGCTGGTTCTCTGCTTCCCTAGTCCATCCTGTAGTCACGGGAGTTAGGGTATCACAAGGAAACATGAGAGACCTTCTTGTTGCAAAAGCATGAGGCAGTTTAATGGTGGAGCTCTGGGCTGATGCGTACCTCACGCAGGAGACAGAGGCATCGACCCTGGGACTTGAAAGCTAGGGGTTTTTATGGGGTACGGGTCGGGGGGTTGGGGAGAATTGGCGCGGTTACATTTGATTGGCTCTTCAGCAAGGCGGTTACAAGTCAGCAGTATAGTACCTGTGGGCTTAGGGCGGCAGGAAATTCCAGGGGCCGGGACTATCAGGGTTGACACAGTACATCTGGGTAATGCATAACTTCAAACTGAGTCTTAAGGAGCAGGGGGGAAGGCACCACTCTGCCAGATTGCTGTTCAGTCAGCCAAGATAGCTCAGACCAGTTCCTGCATTCCTTATCTTATCTTTGTGGATAATTGATTCTAGTTTCAAGGCATCCTGGGCCTGCCTGGGCAATTTTTAACCTTAATTTTACATCAAAGGAACCCTCTATGTCTTATATTATTTGAACCTTAAGTTTATATAATTTCCTTTCACATCCCATTTTTTTTTTAATATTCTGTTCCTCTCCACCATGATGTTTCTAGATTCTTGTTGATATAGATGCCCCGACTAAGGTGAAAACTCAAAAGTCACTTATCCACAACCCTTTGGAGAGTCACTGTATTGTTGCTTTTTTTTTAATTACATATTTTCTTTATTTGCATTTCAAATTTTATCACCTTTCCTCATTTCCCCTCTGAAATACCCCCCTACTTCACCCCCTACCCCACCACTGATCAATAACCCACACATTCCTGCTTCCACATCCTGGCATCCCCGTGCACTTGGGCATAGAGCCTTCACAAGACCAAGGGACTATCCTCTCACTGATGTCCCACAAGGCCATCCTCTGCTATATATGCGGCTGGAGCCTTAAGTCCCTCTTTGATTGGTGGTTTAATCCTTGAGAGCTCTGGGGGAGTACTAGTTGGTTTATATTGTTGTTCCTCCTATGGGGCTGTAAACGCCTTCAGCTCCTTGAGTCCTTTCTCTAGTTCCTCCATTGGAGACACTGTGTTCAGTCCAGTGGATGGCTATGAGCATTTCTGTAATTGTCAGGCACTGGCAGGGCCTCTCAGGAGACACTTATATCAGGCTCCTGTCAGCAAGTACTTGCTGGCATCCACAATTGTGTCTGGGTTTTGGAACTGTATATGGGATGGATCCCCAGGTGGGGCAGTCTCTGGATGCCATTTCCTTCAGTCTCTGATACACACTTTGTCTCTGCATCTCCTCTCATGGGTATTTTGATCCCTCCTTCTAAGAAGAACCGAAGTATCCACACTATGATCTTCCTTCTTCTTGAGCTTCATGTGATCTGTGAATTTTATCTTAGGTATTCCAAATTTCTGGGCTAATATCCACTTATCAGTGAGTGCATACCTTGTGTGTTCTTTTGTGATTGGGTTGCTTCACTTAGGATGATGTTTTCTACTTTCCATCCAATGCCAAAGAACTTCATGAATTCATCATTTTTTTTTTTGAGACAGGGTTTCTCTGTATAGCCCTGGCTGTCCTAGAACTCACTCTGTAGACCAGGCTGGCCTCGAACTCAGAAATCCGCCTGCCTCTGCCTCCCGAGTGCTGGGATTAAAGGCGTGCGCCACCACGCCCGGCTGAATTCATCATTTTTAATTAATCCATTATGTAAATTTACCACATTTTCTGTATCTATTCCTCTGCTGAAGGACATCTGGGTTATTTTCAGATTCTGGCTATTATAAATAAGGCTACTATGAACATGGTGGGGCATGTATCCTTATTACATGTTGGAACATCTTCTGGGTATATGCCCAGGAGTGATATAGCTGGGTCCTCAGGTAGTACTACCTCCAATTTCCTGAAGAACTGCCAAACAGATTTCCAGAGTGGTTGTACCAGCTTACAATCCCACCAGCAATGAAGGAATATATACAGAAAATGTGGTACATTTACACAATGGAGTACTAGTCAGCTATTAAAAACGATGAATTCATAAAGTTCTTAGGCAAATGAATGGAACTAGAAAATATCATCCTTAGTCAGGTAACCCAATCACAAAGAACACATAAGGTATTCACTCACTATAAGTGGATATTATCCCAGAAGTTCAGAATACCCAAGATACAATTCACAGACCAAATGAAGCTCAAGATAAAGGAAGACCACAGTGCAGTTACTTTCCTCCTTCTTATATGGGGGATCAAAATACCCATGGAAGGAGATACAGAGACAAAATTTTAAGAGAAACTGAAGGAAAGGCCATGTAGTTACTGTCCCACCTGGGTATCTATCCCATATACAGTTCCCAAACCCAGACACTAGCTTGGTCCTCAGGTAGCACTGTGTCCAATTTTCTGAGGAACTGCTATACTGATTTCCAGAGTGGTTTTGCCAGTTTGCAGTCCCACCAGCAGTGGAGGAGTGTTTCTCTTTCTTCACATCTTTACCAGTATCTGCTGTTACCTGAGTTTTTGATCTTAGCCATTCTGACTGGTGTGAGGTGGAATCTCAGGGATATTTTGATTTGCATTTCCCTGAAGACTAAGGATGTTGAACATTTCTTTAGGTGCTTCTCAGTCATTTGTTATTCATCAGTTGAGAATTCTTTCTTTAGTTCTGTAGCCCATTTTTTAACAGGGTTATTTGGTTCTCTGAGGTCTAACATCTTGAGCTCTTTGTATATATTGTATATTAGCCCTCTATCAGATATAGGGCTGGTAAAGATTTTTCCCAATTTGTTGTTTGCCATTTTGTCCTATTGACAGTGTCCTTTGCCTTACTGAAGTTTTAAAATTTTATGAGGTCCCATTTGTCAGTTCTTGATCTTAGAGAATAAGCTATTGATATTCTGTTCAGGAAAGTTTCCCCTGTGCCCATGTGCTCATGTGCTTGAGGCTCTTCCCCACTTTCTTTTCTATTAGTTTCAGTGTATCTGGTTTCAAGTCTTTGAAGAAAGATATCAAAGAAGATCTCAGAAGATGGACAGATTTACCATGATCATGGACTTACAGGATTAACATTATAAAAATGGCCATCTTGCTGAGGGCAATCTACATATTCAATGTAATCTCCATCAAAATTCCAAATCAAATCTTCATAGAGTTAGAAAGAGAAATTTTCAAGTTCATCTGGAACAACAACAACAACATCAACAACAAAAACAGGATAGTGAAAACTATTCTCAACAATAAAAAACTTCTGGGAGAATCACTATCCCTGACTTCAATCTATAGTAAGGGGCAATTGTGATAAAAAAAACTACATGTTATTGGTACACTGACAGTTAGATAGATCAATGGAACATAATTGAAGGCCCAGAAATGAACCCACACACCTATGGTCACTTGATCTTTGACATAGGAACTAAAACCATCCAGAGGAAAGAAGACAACATTTTCAACAAATTGTGCGTGTTCAACTGGTGGTTAGCAAATCGATCCATTCTTATCTTCTTGTACAAAGCTCAAGTCACTTTTTTATTTAAATGTCAATTAAATTATTTATTCACTTGAGTTATTTGTATGAAATCTGTTGTCATATGACAGAGGCCATATATAACTTATATATTATAAATAGTATTATATGTGCTAAATATGTCTGTCCTACATACTGTTCAAATGTGTAATAGTATCACTTTTCCATTAAATAGAAAACTTTTAATGCTTTTCATTGTGTATTCTTCTTAGAACTGATTCAAATGAAGTAAGTTTGAAATGCAATTTTTCTTGTGCAAAATATGGAGACTCACATTTAACATCCAGTGTCCATTCTGCAAACTTTAGTTTCCTGTAGGCAGTAAAGCATAAAATAGTAAAAGAACGTCTAATCATTTAATGCCCATGATTTCTTCTTTAAGACGATTTAACTTTCTATTAGCTCATTCAGCCGACAACTAACTTATCACTAAGTTAAGTCAAAATGGAGATATCTAACTATTGAAATTCATTCATGTGTTCTTGCTTGAGTACGTCTGGAATTTTTGAGGAATATGAACATAATATGGCTTAAGCGAACTTCTGACATTTAAATAAAGAGATTGACATTAAACTCAAGAGACTCAGAATAATTAAGATGGAAGTTTAAATACCCTAGTGTTTATAAAAATTAAAAGACAACATAAAGGAATTATTTTAGGATATTTGAATTATGTGTGGTTTTGTGTGCCTGTTTCTACCATCTATCTTTCATCTATCTATTAATCTATCAATCTATCAATCTATATACCCATCTATATCTATACCAATATCTAATATATATATATATATATATATATATATATATATATATATATACACACATATATATTTAAATATATGTGTACTTATTTTCTTCCTTCAATAATTTGTCTATTATTTGACTATATTGTTATATTTGAAGCCATTTTAAAAGTTTTTCAATAAATATAACATTTATCATATATGATATGTTGTTTTTAAAATTCTCGAAAAGTCTTTCATGAGGAGGCAAGAAAGAACAGTCAGCAGTTGATAGTGTTTGCTGCTCTACCAGATTATATGACGTTTTTCTTTTTCTTTGCATCATCTATTCCAGAATGTTCACCAACACCTATAACTCCAGCCCTAATTTTCAATATAATTCTTCTCTCTGTAGGTACCCCACATACATGGCCTTCTCTCTCTCTCTCTCTCTCTCTCTCTCTCTCTCTCTCTCTCTCTCTCTCTCTCTCCCCCCCTTGCCCCCTATCTCTATATAGATGTGTTATAGCATATATTATAGCTACAAACATATTTAGTTCGGCCTTATGATGACATATGTGTTCAATATATGAAGACTTTCATAAAGAACTAGGAAAGTTTTAAAATTTGTTTAAACACTGTTATTGCAAAACATTTTAATGAGTTGATATTGATTCAAGTATGCACCCATATTTTTTAAATTGAAATGTCTTTTACCTGCACATTTCTAATTTCACATTATTCACCAGAATGTCAGTCTTGTTTGAATCTCCAAAATCATCAATAGATTGAAAGTGGATGGACAGGCACTCTTTGAAGCCATACAAAGATAGAATTGTTTCTTACTTAATACTGTTACAGTTTATTTCATGGTCTAAATCTTATGTGCAAAGAAAATATTGAACAGTATTACATTTTGTATCTAATTTTTTTCATTATTTTCTTTATTTTTTTTCTTTTAGATAGCATCTCATTAAATATCAATCCTAGTTAGGATTTTATTGTTGTGAAGAAAAAGCACAAACATGGAAACTCATATAAAGCAATCATTTAATTTGGGCTGCCTTACAGTTTCAGAGGTTTAGTCAATTATTGTCTTGGTGAGAAACTAATTGGTGTGAAGGCAGACACAGTGCTGAAGAAGGAGACAAGCACTGTACATCTTGATGTAAAGGCAGCAGAAAGAGACTGTGTACCACACTAGGCATAGCTTGAGCAAATGAGATCTCAATGTCCACTTTCACCCTGTCATTCCTCCATCAAGTTTATCTAATTTAAGAAGTCTACATCTCATAAGAGTGCCACTCTCTATTGGCCAAGAATTTAAACACATGAGTCTATAGGGGCCATTCCTATTGAAACCACCAAAGCATCCTTACATAGTCTCAAGTTTATAATCTTCTAGCTTCAGACTTCTCCGTGCTAGGATTACCAACATTCACTATCATTAGTGACTTCATTTTCTTTTCTAAACAGTGACTAGAATGCAATATAGTTGAGTCATTTAGTGATAAGCTTAAATGTACTGGGAGTAGCTTCAATCTCTCTCTCTCTCTCTCTCTCTCTATATATATATATATATATATATATATGTATATATATATACATATATATATATATATATATATATATGTGTGTGTATGTGTGTGTGTGTATGTGTGTGTATGTGTGAGTGAATATTATATATATTATTCAATATGAATAAAGTAGAAATAGCAAATATGGTTTTTGCTAATAGAACTTCTAATATAACTTCTTTAAGAAGAAAAAAATGAAAATTATGTATGCATATATACAAATATGAATATTTATAAAATACATTTTATAATTCTTAGTGTTGCAATGGGTTTTTAGTATATGTTTGTGTAGATTTATTTGTACTGTTTATATTAGTATTCACATTCATTTTCCTTTTACAACACCAAATTGGGAATATTGTAATTGTTGAAATTTTTAATTTCTTATTTAGAATCAATTTTTTGAGATCTATTACTGTAGCAATATATAAATAAAATTTAACAGTGTCTATACATGTACAATTTTGTTTTTTGTTTTGTTTGTTTTTTGGTTTTTTTAGAGACAGGGTTTCTCTGTGTAGGCCTGGCTGTCCTGGAACTCACTTTGTAGACCAGGCTGGCCTTGAACTCAGAAATCTGTCTGCCTCTGCCTCCCAAGTGCTGGGATTAAAGGCGTGCACCACCACCGCCTGGCACATGTACAATTTTGTATCTCTGTTTCTGTCTGTCCATGTCTCTCACTTCCTATCTGTCTTTCTGTCTCTGTGCTTCTTCCTTTCTCTGTGTGTTTACATGTGTGTGTGTGTGTGTGTGTGTGTGTGTGTGTGTGTGTGTGTGTGTGATGTGTGTGTGTGTATGGATGTGTTAGATCATGAAGGTAATACTTAATCTAAATGTTAAAAAAGCTGAGTATTTTCATATATGGTAACATACTGTATGACATTTTGCTAGAATTTGTACTTGAAGTTCTTTTAGGATAAGTTGTTCTTAAAATGTAAAAGAAATGTTCCTGAAATCACAAGTTTTAACACACGATAACTAACAAACATCCTTGAGATGTATAATTTCTCTTGACAGTAAATTGGAATACTTAGGTTTGGGGAAGCTAATTGCACTCTCATTTAGTTAATGAACATTTTCAGTAGAAATATTATGATTCCTGTTTCTTTGGGAAACAGCAAATGATACTTACAAAATGTTGAGTTGTACTGTGTAAGACATGTGGCTACTTGGGGAGTTTAAAAAACTTTTAAAACAATTATCTTAATTTTACATTGCCAATTATGTCTTATGGAAATGTAATCCTTTGCTGCAAATACATTCATAATGCTTAGAATAATGAAGGTACTGTTCAACAACATCATTGCTATTCTGAAGAAAACTTGGCTTGAAAATATCCGCTGTAATTATTTTTCTTTGCTAACAAGGTTGTCTCTGCAAAACATCAGTAACTGTCATATTTTCATTGAATATGAGACAAAAGGGGGAGAAGTATTCGAAAACACGTGCACGATGATAGTCATCAATTTTAGGATCATCTCAGTCATTATTTTTATTATTAGTCATCTTTTTAATTAAAAATTAATTAAAACAACCTCTGTTTGCCTCTGTCACTCTCTCTTTAATTTTTATCTTTATTACATATAAATATACCTAAGTACTAAATATATAAATATCTGCTGGCTCCGTTTACTATGGCTTCTGTTTATGTGAATTCAGGGCTGACTGTTTTTTTGTTACAGGGCTTATCCCTTGGAAAGGCTAATTTTCCATTTCTGTGGCATTCTTAGTTACCTATAGTTCTTTGCCTAGCATTCAGACTCCATGTTTTCATGCTATCTTACCTATTAATCATATCATTTCTCAGACTCCTTTTTGGCAGCCATTTTGATGTAGCACCAATTGTTTAATGGAAGGCTAAGGAAACATTAAGAAAGACAGGACAGAAGGATTGTCTTCATCATTTTAAAACATCTAATTGAGTGTAGGTGAATTGCTATTTGTATTTAAATTTTGTAATTTTAAATGTCATTTTAATTAAAATATTATTTTATAAGTTCACCGTTCCCTTACCTTCTTCTAAACCCTCCCTCTCATCTTCCATACCCTAGCTCCTGCACAAATTCATGCCTCCCTTGTTTTACTGCTTAATTATTGTTAAGCATACACTGATGGCATATATGTAAATATAACTGGTTGATTCAATTTAGTGTTACTTGTTATGTGCATGATTTCTAAATCTTCCATGTAGGAATTGTATTTAGAATATTTGTTGGTAAATCTTTGAGCCCAACATTCTCCTTCAAGCTGTGATTTTGTATACTCTAGACTTACAATTTGGAAAAACAACATTGTCTACCCTTTAAAACTTTTATTTTAGATGTTTCAAATTGTGTAATTATGGAGTTTCATTTTTTTAATTTTTTTTTTTTTTTACTTTTTGAGATGGCACTTTTCTATTTAGCTGTTACTGACCTGAAACTCAATGTTTGCATTGATATGATATTGTTGATATAATTTTTATTATAGTCTCAGAATCACAGATATCCACATTCCTCTTATGTTGCTCTTATTTAAAGAGGTAGGATATGTAATATTTCTATTTCAACATGTAAATTTCTATACAAAATATAGTAAAGTACGTGGAGAATCATGGTTCTGAGAAAACAGACATATCAGTTAAATGGAAGCTGGTCTTAAAAATGCAGTATAATATAAAAGACTGTACATAAAATAAAATTGAAACAAATAATAAATTTTTTCATGTTCAAGAGGTTCCATTCATCATTTGTTGATCTTAAAGCCTGAACCAGTGGCGTTCTGTTCAGTAAAGCTTTCTTTTGCCAATGATTTTGAGGCTATTTCCCACTTTATCTTCTTTTAGATTCAGTATATCTGGTTTTATGTGGAAGTCCTTGATTCACTTGGGCTTGAGCTTTGTACAGGGAGATAAGTATCAATATGAATTCTTACATGTAGTCTGCCAGCTAGTTCTGCACCATTTGTTGTAGATATTGTCATTTTTCTACTGTATGGTTTTGGCTTCTTTGTCAAAGATCAAGTGTTATTAAGCATATGAGTTTATTTCTTAGTTCACCATTCTATTTCATTGATCGACCTGACTGCCTCTGTGTTGATGCCATGCAGGTTTTATCACTATTGCTCTATAGTACAGGTTGAGTCAGAAATGATAACTCTTCCAGAAGTTTTTCTATTGTTCAAAGTTCTTTTGGCTCTCCTGGTTTTTTTCATTTTTCATTTCTGTGAAGAACTGGTTTGGAATTTTGATGGGAATTGAACAGGTTCTCCATATTGCTTTTGGTTAGATGGCCATTTTCACTATGTTAGTGCTACTGATCTATGACCATGGGAGAGCTTTCCATCTTCTGAGGTCTTCAATGATTTCTTTCTTCAGTATTTTAAAGTTCTTGTCATACAGATCTTTCACTTGATTGGTTATTAGAGTTCCACCAAGATATTTTACATTACTTGTGGCTATTGTGAAATGTATTGTTCCCCTAATATCTTTCTTAGCTGATTTGTCATTTGTGTAAAGAAAGGCTACTGATTTCGTTGAGTTTATATAATACCCAGTCAGTTTGCTGAATTTGTTACTAGCTGTAGGTGTTCTCTCATAGAATTTTGGGGTTCTCTTATTTATACTATTATATCATCTGTGAATAGTGATACTCTGACTTTTTCATTTCCAATTTGTATTGTCTTAATTATAAGGAAATGTTTTATGTCATTTGTATATTATCTTCATTAATCACATAAATTAATATCTTATAGCTTTATTAGTAGTAAAATATAAACACATAAATCTATGTTAAACAATTTCTGATGTACATTGTCTTTTCTCCATTACAAATACTAAGGATTTTGGGTTACTTTTGTCCTTCTGTTTACAAAAGGTAGACTGGGTCTGCATGCATTTTACATAAAATAAAATAACTTATGCACCTCAATTCTCATCTACCTTATTTTTAAAATTTCTATGGCTTCACCTTATGGTCTAAACATTTTAAAGAAAGGACAGATAAACTTCTTTTTCAGATGTCATTTCTCCCTGAGGGTAGTAGCTGTGGGGCAGCAGTTCTCTGGAAATGTCATTGGATGTGCAATATACATTTTAAATGTAGAAATGCACCATTGGTAAAGAGATGCTATTTTTGAAGTACCTGGCACCATTCTCTAATACATCACATATTTTTGTTTTTACAAATTTAGTCATCTGTCCCAAGTTTAATTGGTTCCAGAAGATAGTATTATAACTTATGAATTTTGACAATAAGAATTTTTAATAAGAATACTATGATAAATCATATTGTGAATGTGGTTACTGTAAATTTCAGGTTTAATTAGTCTAGCAGGATATTGTAATCAAAACTGCATTCTTCTTAATTAAGAACACAATTAAAGCTTTAGCTAATCTGAATGATTGATGATCTTTCCAGCAGCAGCTTCCTAACCTGGAAGTTAGATTTAGGAATGCCAGTGTGCTGAGAATTGTTTGAATTTTAAGTATAATGAATAATAATAATAATTATTATTATTATTATTACTCATAAATATTTATCACTTTTGTTTACTGGTATTCAATATATTACCTGTAATATTGCTTATCATTTATTTTTCTTTTTCATACTTTTTCTTTCACTGAAGATATATTCTTTTCTCATACATAATGTTCCTATCATAGTTTCCCTTTCCCCTACGTCTCCCAATTCTCCCACAACTCCCCCCTCCTCTATATCAGTTCCCTTTCCATCTCTCATTAGAAAAGGACAGACTTCTAAGTGATAACAATGAAACATGACAAAAAAAATGTAACACAATGAAGAGAAAAGTTAAATCAAAGTTGGATACAGCAACTCCTAGCAGGGGGAAAGAATCCAAAAGCAGGTCCAAGAGTTAGAGACACACACTCCTTTTCACAGTCAGTGTCACATAAAGATACTCAGCTAATAGTTATAACACATATATAGGAAACCCCTTTTGCCCCGCTTGTAGGCCCTGTGAATGCCGTGTGAGTCTCTGTGTGTTCAAATGTCTCTTGCTTATTTGATTCAAAGGGCTTCGGTCTCCTGGACTCTTGCATTCCCTCTCTTTCTTCGAGCATTTCTCCTTCCCTTCCAAGGGATTCCCTCCATTTGGAGGAGAGATACTTGATGCTGACCTCCAGTTTATACTCCTTTTCAGCATTGTGTCTCTGCTTTGGACTCTGTGTCTGTTCCCTTCACCTGCTAGAGGAAGATTCTGATGACGACAGGATAAGGAGATGATTTCTAACTGTAACATAATATCAGTAGGAATTGTTTTGTTGACTTTATTCTTTAAGACCAGTAGTGTTTGTTTTACCAGATCCCCAGACTATCCATTCTCTGGTTCTTGGATTTGCAAGCAGTATCTGGCATGAGTTCCTGCTCATGGAGTTGGCCTTACATCAAATCAGGAACTTGTTGGCTATTACCACAAGTTCTGTGCCACAGCCCTACCATAGTTTGTAGATGGGACAGTTTGTAAGTCAAAATATTTGAGGCTATGTTGGTGTCAATGTTTCTCTTTTGGTGTGCTGGCAAGTACCTTCCTTCACTATAAAGACTCAAACATGGGGTGCGGGCACCAGCCTGATATCTTCATGGTCATTGAATTTTGTGGATATTATCCTCTTCAATTGGGGCCTCACTATGAGTTTGTGGAGAGCAAACATTTATTTTAGCAATAGACTGAGTCATTTAGGGGTTTCCATGGGATATCTTCAACCAAAATCTCAATTAATTATAACTTAGTCGCACAGTTGGAAATCTTACCTGGATACAAGAGATGGTCAGTAGAGATTGTGTTTACCCCATTACTAGGTGTCCTCCCTAGTGTTTTTCTACCTGAAGCTTTTTGATTTGTGCATTTAAAATTATTATGAGGATACATTAATTAATATTCATAATAATTATATTGGCATTTTATTGTGAGTAGAATAAACATGTAGAATGACTTAAGATATCTTAATAATATGAAGTCCTATTACTTATATTCATGGTACAGCCTGACTACTTATTTAGGACTTGTTCGATTTCTATCAGTAGTGGTTTGTAATTTTCAACTCTGATGAATTTTTAGTTTAGTCTTTGAGAATTCCATGAACAAGTACAACCCACAAAGGCAACAGTTCTCTAACTCTTCTAAACTTCTTTGCTCCAACTTCATATCTTCTTCCAGAAGAGTTAGAGAAGTGGTAATTCCTCCTCTTCCCCACTGAGTGGGATTCCACCTTGACTCCTAAGTGTGGCCAAGAGAATTTCTACCTCCTTTCGACCCTTCTGTCTCAACAGGTTGACCTTCTAACTGCAGACTTCTATGTACTACACTGGTATATTGAAAACAAAACAAAAGTTACAAACAGCAAGCTAACTTCAGATGCCCCGTTTCACTGGAAAAAGACACATAACAAAAATATAAGAAAATACACCTTCCAAAAACGATTAATCTCACTTTTCCAATAACTTAAATATTTGCTTTTTCTGACATGTTTTATATTTTGTTGCCATTTAATTTATTTCCACTATTTCAGGTCTTTCTACTATTTTTAATTAGAAATAGTCTCTTTTCTGATGCACTGTTCATGAATTAAACAGTCTTCAATCACTCAGAATTTGAATGGTGAGTGTTAATTAAATGTATACATTCAGAATTGTCAGGTAATTTTTATTTATTATCTGAGATACTGACATTGATTTTTAAGAAGAGGTTGGATGAATTCATAAATAGCTTTACTTGGCTAGAAATTAATGCTAATCTCAGATTTATTCAAATAAATACTGAGATATCAAATTTATATGGAAATAGAAGTTATTCTTTATTTACTATTTCTAAAATGAGAAAAAATAATTACATTCAACAAATTTTATTACTTTAAGGATTACAATATTATTATGCAAAGCTCT
This sequence comes from Mus pahari, assembly GCF_900095145.1. Classification (NCBI taxonomy): domain Eukaryota; kingdom Metazoa; phylum Chordata; class Mammalia; order Rodentia; family Muridae; genus Mus; species Mus pahari. The sequence goes on from NC_034597.1 coordinate 99,122,041, forward strand.
TAAAATTACCAAGAAATATAACTCATGACAATGTACTGTGTAAATTTTTTATATGCATGCATAATTACTAAGAGAATTCAATCTCAGATAAAAATAGATACATTCAGCTAAAGTAAATATTACATGATTACTATTGAAACAAAAAATGCTTTATTTAATATAACCCATATTATCTCTTTTAATAGGTTCTAGTATTATTGATAAAAAAGGATTTTAATTTCTTGATCTTATTTTTGAAATAAAAGTATATGAATATGGAAAATACTGAAATGAAATAGACCTGATATCATGAGAACTAGTATTCTCTAGTTTGTTTTATATGCATTTTCACACATTTATAAAAGTGTGTGCTTGTCCATTCATTATGGCTAGACCTCATGGTTGTAAATTATGATAGTTATATTTGCATACATGTAACAATGATGATGGAGAAAAAAAGCAAAAAATTTATGGCACAAAATACATGAGATGGTTTTGAACAGTAAAAGGGGGAAATTATGCAATTATACTATAACTTCACAAATATGGAAGAGTATAATAGTATTCTTCTGTATCTTCCTGTGAGTTCTGCTATTCCACCAATGACCTCATGCAGCCAATGTAAATGATGCAGTTTGTGATGGCTGAGCTTACTATTCCAGCGGATATACTTAATTACAAAAAAATAAGTATTATATTGTATCACTATTGCAGATATTATATTCTAGCAATGAAAGGAATTAAAATTTCACAAAGTAACAGAACTTGTAGTGTATGTAAACAAAAGCATTTTCCCTAAGTAGTCTGCAGATACTTTCTTTAAAATAAAGATGATGGCGTGAGTGTGGCGTTTAGAAGATTATGACTTAGAAAGTACGTATACAGACAGAAATCAATGCTCTGTTACACTTTTTTCAATGCAGCATGAAGAAAATCATGTCAAATCCTACACCTAAGGCTCAGGGAACATGACTAATGTGTGAGGAGAGAGACTGTTATACCCAGTCTCACATATATACTTTATTACTGTACATGTGCTGAGACAGTATCTTCAGTACATGACTTTAATGCTACAACTGTGAAATCTTGACCACATGGTTGCCTACAAAAGGCATACAAAGACACACACACACACACACACACACACACACACACACACAAACACATGAAAGAGAATGAGAGAGACAGAGATAGAGAGAAAAACACAGAGAGAAACAGAGAGGGGGAGGGAGATATAGCAATAATTATAAAGGAAAAGGTCATAAGAAGGAATGAAAGCAATTGCAAATGTAGGGGAAGGAAAAGAATTGATGCAAATATGTTACTTTCATATAGAATTCTAAGAAACAATCAGTTTATTAATTGACATTAATCATTTATTAATTGACATTAGTGGTATTCAGCATTAGCACTCTGGAGTCAGGAGCAGGCAGATCTCTGTGACTTCACGCCAGCTTCTACTACATAACAGGTTCTACTTTAAGCTAGCCACAAATACATAGTGAGATCCTGTCTTCAAAAGTAAAAAGAGAGATGGAGAGAAAACCACATTTCCCTGCTATTATAAAACAGGAAATGAATAACCAAGCCCATTTAAATATCAATGTAATATGAAGTCAATGAGTTAGGGAAAGGACTGGTGAAGTTGAAGGGATTTGTAACCCCATAGGAAGAACAAAGGTATCAATTAACCAGACCCACCAAAGCTCTCAAGGACTTAGCACACCACCCAATGGGCTGGTTCGTGCCCCTTCCCCTGCCTGCTACATACATAGCAGAGGAATGTCTTGCCTGGCCTCAGTGGGCAGGCATGTGTCTGGTCTGGTCCTGTGGAGGCTTGATGCCCCAGAGAATGGGGATACTAGGGGGATGAGGTGGAAGTGGGTAGGTGTGTGGGGGAGCTCCCCCTTACAGGTGAAGGGAACTGGGGATGGCATGGGGGACTCTTGGGTGGGGCAGAAAGGGAACAGCATTTGAAATGTAAATAAATAATTTTTTAAAAAAGAAAACTAAAAGTTTCTGAAAAACAATAAATGGGAAAAACATTTAAAAATTGACTATATGTGTTTTACTAATGTATTATTTGCAAAGGAATTTAGGTATCCTGTTATTGATTGTTTTGTTCTATAGAGTTTTATTGTGGATGTATTTTATGTAACTTTAATGTGTGCCTGAGGCATGGTTTAATGCTACTACTCCTTTTTTTTTCCATAATTCTATGTGAATATTTACTGTAAATGTAAACAAAAGACAATGAATTCTTACATTTCAGGGAGGCAATGATTAAAATAGGCTCTACATATAGAATACAATGAAATCTCCAATTTAAAATAGTCCACCACTCTAAACAAGAACTCACTGATAGACTGACAAAATTCTTGAAAAACAAAGCATAGCTATGAGGACAAATGTTCTCTCAACACAGTACTGCCTTCTTGTTCCTTTGCCTGTGTGCAGAGCTATAAAAGTAGGGAAGCAATTCTGAGAGTTATGCTGATTGGGATAATCTTCATGATGTGCTGATCTCCAAAGTCTGGTATCCCTGGGGTTGAATTTGGAACGATGTAAATCGGTTTCCTAACACTACGTTTTGCAATGTGTAAATTAATAGCTTGACATTTCACAGCTGTTTTAAAGGCTATGCTTTACAGGATAAAATATCAATCACAAATATACATCTACCCAGAAATGTCAAATCCCACCCAAATGAATACCGCTGCAAATTAGCAGCAGGTCATATTGCTCTGCTGTCTTTCACATGTGATGCATTTCCTTTCTTTCCAGGTTAAGAGATCCCTGGGAGAGGCTGAAACCTATTTTCTACCCCATATAAAAGATGAGTAGTGAAGTGCTTTAATAACAGAACACAGCAACCAAATGCTAAGCCTGTTTGAGAGAGGCAATGTGCTATTCTTTTAAAAAGAAATTTATGCTTAAAAATATCTGGAGTGAATTTCAAAGCTGATACTCAAAACATGTTTATTTTTAGTGCTTCTCTTGACCTTAGCATATATTCTAAATCTGGATAGCTTCTGATAGAAGTATTTAAATGTTTTTACTAGACGTATTTATGTATTGTGCATGGGTGCATGTGTTTGTGTGTATGTAAATATAGAAGTGGATGGGTTGGTGAACATTCACATGACCTTGGGAAGGTCAGAGCACACCTTGTTAGTTAGTTCCTCCCTATCATCAAGTAGATCCTGAAGATAGTATGGAGTTAAGCAGGATTGCTGCTCTTATTTCCTGAGCCATTTTGCTGGCCTCTCATAGAATTATTATAAATGTCTTTGTTCATCACATAGAGGTTCATGAAGTTCATGTAAGCTAAGAAATTTCAGTGTTTTTAAAATAAAAGCTTGAAGAATTATAAGGATTGTTAACACTATGAAGAATAATGTTTCTTTTCTTTTTCCTTTTAATGTATGTATTTTCTCATTTTACATCCTAATTGCAGCTCCTCTATCCTCCCAGTTTCCACTCACATAGCATCTCCTCATCCTCTTCTTCTCTAAGAAGGTACCAACACACCATGGCATATCAAGTCACAGTAGGATTAGACATATCCTCTTCCACAGAGGCCACACAAGGCAGACCAATTATATAAACAGGATCCACAGGAAGGTATTATAGTAAGAGATACCCCATGATCCAGTTGTTGGGGGCCCCCATATGAAGACTAATTTGCACTTCTGCTGCACATGGGTGGAGGGCCCAGGTTCAGTGCATGTATAATTTTTGGTTGATGTTTCAGTCTCTGGTAGCCCTCAAGTGTCCATTTTAGTTAATTCTATTGTTCCCTATCCCTTCTGCTTCTCTCAATTCTTCCCCTGAATATTCCACTAGACTGCCTGACCTCCACCTCATATTTGGCTGTGGGTCTCTGCATTTGTTTAAGTCTGATGTTGGTTGGAGGCTCTCAGAGGACAGTTATGCTAGGCTCCTGACTGAAAGCATGACATAGTATCATTGATAGTGTCAGGGATTGGTTCTTGCCTATGGGATGGCTCTTAAGTAGAGCCAGCCATTGGTTGGGCCTTCCCTCTGTCGCTGATTCATGTTTGTCCCTGCACTTTTTGTAGGCAGGGCAAATTTTGGGTAAATGGTTTTGTGGGTGGTTTGGCATCTATTCCTTCACTGGAAGTTCCACAAGGTCACAGGAGGTAGCAACTTCAGTCTCCCTCTGGTAGGTGTCTCAGCTAGAGTCACCCTCATAGACTACTTCCTGAAACCTATCCCATCCCAGGTCTCTGGCATATTCTACAGATGACCCCATGCACCCAACCATTTCCAATTCCCACTGACTCATACTTCTTCTCTTCCTGTCTCTCCCTATATATCTGCCCCCAACTCCCTCTCCCACCCAGTTCCCTCTCTCCATCCACCTCTACTGACTATTTTATTTCCCCTTCTGAGTGATATTCAAGTATCCTACCTTGGGTTGTCCCTGTTATTTGGCTTCTTTGGGTCTGGAGAGGAATGCAGGTATCTTTCATTTAATGCTGTTGCAAACTTAAATGTGGTAATGTACCAAACATTTCTTTGGGGTCTGAGTTTCCTCACATTGGATGATCTTTTCTAGCTCTATCAATTTGCCTGCAATTTTCATGATATCCTTATTTCTAATAGCTGATGAGTATTCCATTGTGTAAGTAAACCACATTTCTATATCCTTTCAGAGGAAGAATATTTGGGTTGGTTCTAGTACCAGGCTATTAACAATAAAGTTGCTATAAACATAGTTGAGCAAGTGTCTTTGAATGGTGGAACATCTTTTGTGTATATGCCCAAGATTGAGTGGTATAGCTGGGTCTTGAGATAGAACTACTCCCAATTTTCTGAGAAACTGCCAACTTGATTTCAAGTGTGGTTGTACAAGTTTACACTCCCATCACTAATGAAAAGAACATCCACTACCTCCACATCCTTACCAGCATGCACTGCACCTTGAGATGTACATTTTACCTATTCTGATGGAGGTAAGGTATAATCTCAGAGTCCTCTTGATTTGGATTTCCCTGAACTGAGGATATTAAACATTTCTTTTACTGCTTCTCAATGTTGCTTTTCTTTTTGTATACACTTAGATCAAAGTTTGTGTCCTATTCATAGAGTCCTGAAAGGAATGATAACTTGCATCGTGTATTTCAGAAAATCTCCTGTTTCAGTCAAAGAGTCTATGTAAGTGTGGGCTAAAGACACTCAGCTAAATTTCATATAAAAAAAGCCTTTGTCATTGCTTTATCTATTTCCTATTGTGTTCCACATTTTGTGCTTCTAATATTCACTGTCATATTCCCAAGAAATGATTAATATCTTTAATTTTTTAAAAATAATTCAATATGAATTATTTATGTAGAATATGAATTATATCCAAGATTAGATATATTATAACAATTGGACTGGATGGTTATTTCCAGACATCTTCACATATTCTAAGATCACTGCAATCATACTATTGCTCATATATTTAATTTGAATTTCACACAAAATCTAAGGGTGAGAGTAAACCTCACAAAATGAATGGATATGCAATTGCCTATACAGAATTAGGATGTAAGAACAGTGTTTCTCACCTCTACTCTGCATTTTTAAAAATGAGAATAATTAATTTTGCCTGTAAATCAATCAAGGTTGTCTAAACAGTATTGACACTGAAGGAACATAGACTATACAAGTAAATAATGCATACTTGTATAATGTGTTTAATACTAATCATTCTGAGAGTCAAAGAATATTTCTATGCCCTTTCAAGGAGTGTTCCATATGAAGGGCACTGTTGTCTGCCATTGATTATTCTAACCATTGCAATGCATTATCTTTAATTTTGTTCCTTTTTTCTAAAAGACAGTGTCCCTATTTTTCCAAGGTAGTCTAAAACTCACTATGTATCTCATGATGTCCTTTAGCTTTGAATCCTTGAGCTTCTACATTCTAAATTCTGTGATTATAGACATATATCTTCACACGCAAATTATGTACTGCTAAGAATCAAACCTGAGCTCTGTATATGCATAGACAAATATCTTACTTACTTAACTATATTTACAACTACTTAAAATTAATCTTTTGAGATTAATTATTTTGTTCAAACACTATGTATGAATTTTATTTGGATTAAAGTTGATGTGGACTTTGTATATACAATATTAATGACTGTTAATGATATGTGCAAATACCTTAGTGTTTCCAGAAAACATTCCTTTGTTAATGTTCTTCACAACCACTTGCCTTTACAAAATTTTCATCCTCTATTCTCCAATGATTTCTAGGAATTATGGGAAAGAAAGTTATGTAGACATCACATTTTGTCCATAATATCCTATCATAACTTACTTTCTGTGTTGTCCAGTTGATAGTCTGTGTTAGTTTTCATCTTCTGAAATAAAAATTCTCTCTGATGAGTTTGGCAAATGCTCTGATCTGTAGAGCAGAGTCATAAGTCATTTTTATACTATGTTCATTTAGCAGAATAATAGTATTGTGTTCTACAGATTATAACCTACTTAGCCACAGAATAGATTGATCAAATACCGGGACAGGCTCAATTGCCAAGTCTAATTGTCTAACACAAACTGAACTCACTATTGGCTATGTAAGCAAGGCAGTGAGAATACCTTTGAGGTAGTTGGAGGAGAAGATCAAAATTTTCAAACAGCATTGAATAATTTTCAAAGAATATATAAGTATATATAAATATAATTATATGTGTATAATATACTACATGTATATTACATGTGTATTGTATATAGAAAGAAATAGAGGGAGAGAGGGACAGAGAGAGAGAAAAAGATTAAATTCATAGTAATTAGAGTGGAGAAGAAGGCAGATTGAGTCACAGTATAATATATGTATATTTAACTTCTTGAAATAATGAAAATATACTAAAATTGGCATTAGTGATGGTCAGATATTTGTGAATATACTAAAAGACACTGAACTACACATCTTCAGTGGTGTATAGTACAGTATTATTTATTATGTATATATTCATGATGTATAGTGTATAGTGTGTGTATATACATAATATATATAATATACATATATATATATAAAACAGTCTTTGAAAAGCTGTGATAAGAATTTTCAATTTGTTATATATAAGAATTATTATTCATGATGTTTACAAGAACATATATAAAATTATAAGACGAATTTTAGTATGCTTGCTTTAATTCATTTTTAGTAGACTATATATCAATCCATACAGATTAGTGCAACTCATCCATATTAAGCCCAAAACTTAATAAGATAAATTATTTATCATACTTTTGGTGACTGGAAGTGTGAAATCAAGTTGCAGCCCATTCCAGAAACAGGTTGAGATCCAATTTCTCACAGAGCATGTCTTTTCTTCTTCTCACGTAGTGGAAGGGCAAAATGTACTAGCCTATATACTAGGGAGCTCTCTCTTCCTCTGAGATCTAACAGTTAGCAAGTTTCTCAGCTCATAGTACCAAATAAGTATGAGTTAGGATTTCTCAGGTGGATTGTGGAAGATGCATGATTCAAATAGAAAGATTTGTTGTTTGTTGTTGTTATTTTATTTTGTGCATATGGGTGTGTTCTATGATCTGAAACATGCCTGTATGCTTTCCCCTAAGATGTCCTTCAGGAAGTTTGTATCTGGTAGTTTCCATTGTTCAGAATACCATTATTTCTTGCCTTTAAATGAAACTCACAAAAATATACAAACTGAAGTCATCCTAACTTTGTATTTTCACAATAACAAAAAACTTTTTGAGAAATAATGATGAAATGGGAATTTCTCTGCAGGACAATCAAACTTTTGTAATATTTCTGTGGAGAAGACACAGAGAAATGATGGAATGACATATTTTTATGCAAAATAAATTATATATGATATAACATTTTTCCCTACAATGACACCCACCCACCTCAAAAATATTAATCCAGAATTCCTCCTGTCAAAAGAAAATACAGGGTTAAAAAGTGGAGCAGAAACTGAAGGAAAGTCCATCTAGAGGCTGCCCCACCTTTGGATCTATCCCATCTGTTGACACCAACCCCAGACACTGTGCTGATACCAAGAAGTGCTTACTTACAGAAGCCTGGTATAGCTGTCCCCTAAGAGGCTCTGCCAAAGCTGGACCAATACAGATGCTAATGTATACAGCCAAACTTTGGACTGAGAATGGGGACCCCAATGGGGAAGTTAGGGCAAGGAGCTAAATAGTTTTGCAACTTCATAGGAAGAACAACAATATCAACCAATCAGATCCCCCCAAAGCTCCCAGGGACTAAGCCACCAAACAAAGAATACACAGTGGGGTACCTCTAGCTCCAGCTGGATATGTTGCAGAGGATTGCCTTATCTGGCATCACATGGAAGGGAACCCCTTGGTCCTGTGGAAGGTTGATGATCCAGGATAAGGTAATGGTATGCTGCTGAGGCAAGAGTTCATTGTGGGTTGGGGAGCACCCTCATAGAGGAAGGGAGGAGGGAGGAGGGAATAGGAGACTTATGGAGTGGGAACTAGGATGGGGTTAATATTTGAAATGTAAATAAATAAAATAACCAATAAAAATGAAAAAAAAAAAAAAACAAGTTAAGGAAACAACTTTTCACAATAGCCACAATAACATAGAATAGCTTGGCATTACTTTAACCAAGCTATTGGAAGAACTGTATGACAAGAACTTCAAGTCATTCAAGAAAGATATTGAAGAAGACCTCAGAAGATGGAAAGATCTCCCATGCTCATGGATAGGTAGGATTAACACCGTGAAAATGGCCACTTTACCAAAAACCATCTTCAGATTTAATACATTGCCCATCAAAATTCCAACACATTTTTTTTTACCAGTCTTGACAGAACAGTTCTCCACTTCACATGGAAAATCAACAACAGACAGGCGGTGGTTGCACACACCTTTAATCCCAGCACTTGGGAGGCAGAGGCAGGTGGATTTCTGAGTTTGAGGCCAGCCTGGTCTACAAAGTAAGTTT
>NC_034597.1:99131015-99153225 GCF_900095145.1 Mus pahari
GAAAGAAAGAAAGAAAGAAAGAAAGAAAATCAACAACAACAAAAGCAAAACATAAAACAAAGACAAACAAAACAGGATAGCTAAAACAATCCTGAACAATTGAAGAACTTCTTGAGTTATCACCATCCCTGACCTAAAGCTATACAACAGAACAATAGTAATAAAATCTGTAAGGTCTTTGTATAGAACCAGATATGCTGATCAATGAAATTAAATCAAGGATCCTGAAATAAAACTACACACATATGGACACTTGCTTTTTAACAAAGCAGCCAAACAATTCAATGTTGAAATGAAAATATTTTCAACAAACATTGCTGCTCTAACTGAATGTCTGCTTGTCGAAAAATATAAATAGATCCATATCTATTATTTTTTATAAAACAGAAGTTCAAGTGGATCAAAGATCTCAATGTAAAACTTGATACACTAAACTTAAACAACAGAAAATGGGGTATAGCCCTGAACTTATTGATACAGGAGACAACTTCCTGAACAGAAAACAAATCAAGTTCTAAGATCACCAATTGATAAATCAAACCTCATGAAACAGAAAATCTTGTGTAAGGCAAATGGCACTATCCTTTTGCCCTTACAGATTGGGAAGGATCTTCCACAACCCTACATCTGACAGAAGGCTAATTTCTAATACATATAAAGAACCTGGGAAGTTAGTAACCAACAGTCCAAATACCCCAATAAAAAATGGAATACAGAGATAAAAAGAATTATCAACAAATGAATCTTAAATGGCCCAGAAGCACTTAAAGAAATGTTCAATGTCATTAGTCACTGGGGAATTACATCTTACAACCAACAAAATGCCAAGATCCAAAACTTAAGTAATACCACATGCTTGCAAAGAAGTAGAACAAAGGGAATGCTCTTCATTACTGGTGGGAGTACAACTTGTATAAACACTTTGAAAATCAGTTTGAGAGTTACTTAGAAAGCTGGGAATAGTTCTACCTCAAGACTCTGCTATAACACTTCTGGGCGAAAAATACTCTATCATCCCACAAAGAAACTTGTTCAACTATGGTTATAGGAGCTTCATTGATTAAGTTCCCAGAAGATGAAAACAAACTAGATGTTCATCAACTGAAGAATGAATAAAGAAAATGTGGTATACATACTTAATGGAGTACTATTGAGTTATTAGACACACACACACACACACACACACACACACACACACACACACACATACACATGAATTTTGCAGGCAAATTGATGAAGATTGAGAATATCATGCTGCCCCCTTCAGGTACTTGAATAAAGAAAATAATAATAAAAAAGGAAAAAAAAAAAAAAAAAAGAAGAGAATATCATGCTGAGCAAAATAACCCAAAAAGATATATATGTTCTTACTAATAAATGGATATTAGCCATAAAATGCAGGATAACCATACTACAATTCAAGGAAACCATGTAGTAAGGAGGTCACTAGTGAAAGTGCATGAACATCCCTTAGAAGGAAAACTAAGTTGTCACCTGAGGTGGATGGAAAGAGGGAAATGGGTAGGAGAGGATGTGAGGAGCAGAATGGGGATGGTGATCTGCTGTTGGGAGAGAGGGACTGAAAGAGGCCTGGAAGTGAGAATGGAAATTGGGGGAGAGTGAGACATCTCTGCTGACATGGCTGGAATCAGAGAGGATATATGGAAAGACTTTGGGTGAGACTGTAGCTTAAATTTCTAGCAAAAGAGGATGGAGAAATTGACATGGCCACCTCCTATAGCCAGGCTGGATTTGAACATCAATCCTCCTATAAAACCTTCAACCCAAAATTGGTCCTGCTTTCAAGATGGAGCAGACTGAGAACAACCAATGGCTGCTCCTACTGGTGACACAATCCATATGAGAGAGCCAACCCAAGACACTATTAATGATATTCTGCTATGCTTACAGACAGAAACCTAATATAACTGTTGACAGAAAGGCTTCATTCAGCAGCAAATAGAGGCAGATGAAGAGACCTACAGCTATATATCAGGTGTAGGCCAGGGAGTCTAGTGGATAAGTACAGGATAGAAATGAGCAAGTTGGATGGGTCAAGGATACCAAAAGAGTATCCATGCAGTCAAATAGTCTGAGACCATGCCACTCACTCATCATGGGCCACCAACAAGGGAATGTGTAGGAACTGGTCTAGACCTTCTACACATTTGTAGCAAATGTGTGGCTTGGTGTACAGGCAGTTCCCCTAAGACATGGAAAGGGGGCTGTTTTAATCTCTGTTCCATACAATTTGATCCCATCCTTTCTATCGACTTGGACTGCCAAGTTGGGCCACAGTGGGAAAGAAAGTGCCTAGACCTGCTAGGACTAGATTCCTTAGGTGGGGTGATACAAAAGGGTTGTTCCCAATCTCTGAGCAGAAGGAGAGGGGTAGTAGGGAAAGGAATTTGTAAGAATAGGTTAGGGAAAAGAGTGGAAAGGAGTGCTGTGAACAGGAAGTAAAGTGAATTAAAAAATATTTTAATAAAGGGAAAAAATAATAGTCAAGAGATAGGAATTTATAAGCCATGTCATTAGTTACACAACAAAGAATGAAATTTAGGAAGTACAGTCTTAAATTATAATTTTAATAAGACATATTTTAGCTCTAATATTAATTAGTTATTAAATATTCCAGACAATTTAATTCATCCTACATCATTATAAATTAGATAAGCATGTTTTATATTTTAAAATTATTATATTTAGTATTGAATTAAATTTCTGTCTTATTCAAATTTGTACTTCTGTAAATTATTAAATTATTATTTAATGAATTTTATTTCATTTTATTGAAATTGTATTATATATATTTTATTACAATTTGCATGCCTTCATCTCCTCCTAGAGTCCTCCAATTTTCCCACCCATCCAATGTCACTCCTTCTGTCTATCTTTTCTTTTTCTTTTTTTATTAGATTTTTTAAATTTACATTTCAAATATTATACCCTTTCCTGGTTTCCCCTCCTGAAAACATCCTATATCCCCAACCCCCAATGCTTCTATGAGTGAATTCCCCTACCATCCCATCTACCCACTCCTGCTTCCCTGTCCTGGCATTCCCTACACTAGGGCATCAAACTTTCAAAGGACCAAGAGCCTCTCCTCGCATTCTCTGATACATACACTATTGGAGCCATGGGTTCCTCCATGTGTACTCTTTGGTTGGCTGTTTAGTGCCTGGGAGCTAAGGGAGGTCTGCTTGGTTGATATTGTTGTTCATCCTAGCAAACCCCTTCATGTCCTTCAGACCTTTCTCTAGCTCCTCCATTGGGTACCCTATGTTCAGTCCAATGGTTTTCTTGGAGGATCCACCTCTGTACTTGTCAGGTACTGGCAGAGCCTCCCAGAGGACAGCTATATCTGGCTCCTGTCTGCAATCACTTCTTGGCATCCACAATAGTGTCTGGGTTTGGTATCTGTATATGGGATGGATCCCCAGGTGGGACAGTCTCTGCATGGCCTTTCCTTCAGTCTCTGCTCCACACTTTGTATCTCCTCCTGTGGGTATTTTGTTCCCCCTTTGAAGATGGACCAAAATATCCACACTTTGGTCTTCCTTCTTCATGAGCTTCATGTGATCTGTGAATTGTATTTTGGGTATTCCAAGCTTTGGGGCAAATATCCACTTATCAGTGAGTGCATACCATATATGTTCTTTTGTGACTGGATTACCTCACTCAAGATCATATCTTCTATTTTCATCCATTTAACTAAGAATTTCATGAAGTCATTGTTTTTAATAATGGAGTAGTACTCCATTGTGTAAATGAACCACATTTTCTGTATCCATTACTATGTTTAAGGATATCAAGGTTCTTTCCAGCTTCTGAATATTATAAATAAGGCTGTTCTGAACATAGTGGTGCATGTGACCTTGTTATATGTTGGGAAATCTTTTGGCTATATGCCCAGAGGTGTTATAGGTGGGTCCTCAGAAAGAACTATGTCCAATTTTCTGAGGAACCACCAGACTGATTTCCAGAGAGGTTGTACCAGCTTGCAATCATCCCAATAATGGAGGAATGATCCTCATTCTCCACATCCACACCAGCATATGCTATCACCTGAGTTTTTGATCTTAGCCATTCTGATTGGTGTGAGATGGAATCTCAAGGTTGTTTAGATTTGCATATCTCTGATGACTAAGTATGTTGAACATTTTTGTTAGGTGCTTCTCAGCCATTTGGTATTCCTTAGTTGAGAATTCTTTGTTAGCTCTGTACCCTGTTTTAATAGGGTTATTTGGTTCTCTGGAGTCTAACTTCTTGAGTTCTTTGCATATATTGGATATTAGCCATCTATCAGATGTAGGGTTGGTAAAGATCTTTTCCCTTTCTGGAGGTTGCCGTTTTGTCCTATTGCCTTACAGAAACTTTTCAATTTTATGAGGTACCGTTTGTCAATTCTTGATCTTAGAGCTTGAACTATTGGTGTTCTGTTCAGGCAGTTTTCCCTTGTGCTGATGTGTTAGAGGTTCTTCCCTACATTCTCTTCTATTAGTTTCAGTGTATCTAGTTTTATGCGGAGATTCTTGATCCACTTGGACTTAAGCTTTGTGCAAAAAGGTAAGAATGGATCAGGTTGCATTCTTCTACATGCTGACCACCAGTTGAACCAGCACCATTTGTTAAAAGTGCTTTTTTCCACAGGATGGTTTTATTTCCTTTCCTGAAGATGAAGTAACCATAGGCGTGTGGGTTCATTTCTGGGTCTCCAATTCTGTTTCACTGATCTGCCTGCCTGTCTCTGTACCAATACCATGCAATTTTGATCACTATTGCTCTGTAATACAGCTTGATGTCAGGGATGGTGATTCCTCCAGAAGTTCTTTATTGTTGAGAATAGTTTCCACTATCCTGTTTTGTTTTGTTTTGTTTTTGGTTATTCCAGATGAATTTGCAAATTACTCTTTTTAACTCTATGAAGAATTGAGTTGGGATTTTGATGGGGATTTCATTGAATCTGTAGATTGCTTTTGGTAAAATGGCCATTTTTACTGTATTAATCCTGCCAATCCATGAGCATGGGAGATCTTTCCATCTTCTGAGATCTTCGATTTGTTTCTTCAAAGACTTGAAGTTCTTGTCATACAGATCATTCACTTGCTTGGTTAGAGTCACACGAAGGTATTTTATATCATTTGTGACTATTGTGAAGGGTGTCATTTCCCTAATTTCTTTCTTAGCCTTTTTATCCTTTGAGTAGAAGAAGGCCACTGATTTGTTTCGGTTTATTTTATGTACATCCACTTTTCTGAAGTTGTTTATCAGGTTTGGGAGTTTTCTGGTGACATTATTGGGGTCACTTAACTATGCTACCATATCATCTGCAAATAGTGATACCTTGACTTCTTCCTTTCCAATTTGTATTCTTTTGACCTCCTTTTGTTGTCTAATATCTCTGGCTAGGACTTAGAGTACTATATTTAATAGGTATGGAGAAAATGGGAAGCCTTGTCTAGTCCCTGATTTTAATGGGATTGCTTCAAGTTTCTCTCCATTTAGTTTGATGTTGGCTACTGGTTTGCTGTGTACTGCTTTTACTAAGTTTCAGTAAGGGCTTTGAATTTCTGACCTTTCTAAGACTTTTAACATGAAGGAATTCTGAATTTTGTCAAATGCATTTTCAGCATCTAATGTAACGATCACGTGTTTTTTTCCTTGTGTTTGTTCACTGTATCATGTAGGTATTACCATTGATATAAGACTTACCTAGTTTGTTAATATAGCCTGAGCTGCTTGGTTGGGGGGTTGCATGGAGTCTTTTTGGCCAATAACTAAATTAGACTTAACCTGTCCATGGCATTAGATGTTTTACTTGGTGGTAAATAATGTCTACATGTATTGTTCTTCTCCTATATCTTGACTGTAGTAACCCAGACTTCCAAAGTCAAATATTGCTAATTTTCACTCATATGTCGATGTTAGATTTCCAGCTGTTGAAATGTATTTTAGCATTAATAACCATAGAGAATAGGTGACTCATAAGATAGTGTAGGAAGGAGGCAAAATCTTTCTGGGGGGGGGGCGGTGAGAAATAAAGTATAGTGTTTTAAAGAGGCAAAGGGAAACTAGAATAGGATAATTCAATGAGGCTGCATAGGTTGTTTAGTAAAGAAGGTCTATGTGAAGAGACAAAATGACAAAGAAAATAAGCTAGGAAGTAAGTCGTTCAGAATTTGCCTGAAACGACTGTATGCCTCTTTCATCAGAACTTGGCTAGTGAACATTCAAATGGATTATGTAGTATACCATCTGTCCCTGATTTTCAATTGTGTGACTTGTCAGACTAGTTACCATAAGAAGTAGAAAACTACCTAAAAAAGCAGTTGTCTTCAGTAGCCTTAAGTCTCAGCTTACAATATAAATGATTTAATCATGATGCTTTATGAGTTGGGTTACATAGGGATAAGGATTTTGCACACTGTGTGAAGTTTACTCCTTTGCCACTCAAATGCTGATGTCTCTGCCTCCTATCTTGTTTCAATCCAGACAATGCCTCTTAATGCATATTTCAAAAATCCCCTGTCAAAAGTTTGTGTAAACAATGCTTACCATTTATTCTCTGCTTTGTCAATGGTTGGACATCACTCAATGGTTGGGCAGAAGAAAGAACTAGACCAGTCAAGGGGAGGCAAAGGTGTGTATGTTCAGATCTGGGAAAAGGATGAAAAGATGAGACACGAGGAGAGGGTTTGAGAAGACCCCATGGGACGAGACATCTGAAGGATAGAGCTAGAACAGGATTAAGTACATATTGCGCAGCTGTCATATTGGGAACTAGGAAGAGTAAAGACATATAGCCACTGGGTAAATTCACTGTTTATGTTTGTAATAATAATTCATTTTACAGAATTATCTATTAGAATGGAGCATGGATCTCAAAACCACTGTTTCCCCCAAGCTAGGTGCAACCTATGATTTTCTAACTATTCATAGAATAGGAAAGAAATCATAAGGCATTTTTCCTTCTCTCTGTTTGGGAATATTCCTTAGATATGCAGAACATAAATAAAATTTTACAAGAATGAAATTATATGCATCCTGTTAATTAGCAGTATTTGCCTAATCTCTAGCATTACTCTTCAAATTGATTTCTCTTGGCCAGAAAAATAGTTAACAGTCTTCCGAATTTCTGTTATGCTATTGTGATAACAAGCTATGTACCTCTGTCTATTGACCTGCCCTTGGAAGAGTATTGTTAATCTTCTCACTGGCAAACCTTAATTTTATGCAAAATGTTTTATTGCTAAAGGCCACAGGGATTTACATCAAACATTCATGTTCCTTAATTTTTTTCAGAGAGTAAAACCTGGCAATTTTCCACATCTACTTTGTTATCACAATGTGCCTCTGAAATGCTTAATGAGTTTGATTTTAAATCTGAATTTGCTTCATACAGCAAAAGCTATTTCTGCTAAACCTTTGCAGTATCAGCTGTTATTGATTGTGACACATTTTAAAACACATGGTAATTTGGATACATTTCAAAAGCAATAAAAGAAGAGAAAACAGGGGCACAGGTTAAATAATTTCAAGTTTGGTCATAAAAATTAACAAATACTTTATAACTCTTACCATGACTGTAGACAGTTATATGAGTGATTCAAACAAAATATTTAGATCATTGACTATTCAATTCCTGGCCATTTTCAAAAGGATTATTTTATATATCAAGTAACTTACAGAAGTTCTCCGAGACCAGGGAAATTATGATAGTACAATAAAGCACCAATTACATATTCAATATCAGTGTTTTTATCTTACATTTTAATTGTACCTACAATGCTTTAGAGAAAGTGTTTATTTCAAAGCACAGAAATAATTAGCTTGAAATGGCCCAGTTAAGAAACTCAGTTACCTTCCATAGCTGATAAACAGCTGTTGAAAACCATCTCATTTATCATACTTGTTGGAAACTGTATGAGTAATTGAAGTTCCAAAGGGTTTCTTTTTTTTAACATTCACAAATAAATCAATTCCAATCTCTAAAACTGTACCTGATTAGCACTTTCGCTTTTCAATCAGAAATATGAGCTTCTTATAATATGCTTGCATATATTCACATGTAAATATGCTACATAAAGAAATCATGATGCCATCTTCACTTCTCAAATAGACATAATTCTGATTGTTGAATGGCATCATTCATATTCAGGATTTCTTTTGCTTTTATTCTCTTTAAACAAGAATTAAATCAGACCATTAACTGATACACAGAGCTCTCTATATCTAAATATTTCCTAGTTAGTAAAGTTTTCTCTGATCTCTGAATTCTTTCTTATTGAATCCTGGGGTGATTCTATCTCCTGTAATGGAAGAGAGAGAGAGAGAGAGAGAGAGAGAGAGAGAGAGAGAGAGAGAGAGAGAGAGAGANAGAGAGAGAGAGAGAGAGAGAGAGAGAGAGAGAGAGAGAGAGAAGAAAATATTTCACCTTGCACAACCATTAGAAAAAGAAGAAAATGCAGCACGTGCCATCAAGGTAAGCTGTCAAATGTTTAAATCTCTCCCAATTCATTTTTTTCTGCAAACACAGATTTTGAACAAGCACAGGTTGAGATGTAAAAATATAAATTGAGCAAAATGTGTTGATTAAAAACAAATAAGGCAGAAGAATGAGAATGAAACAGTGATTCCAGGATCTGAATTTTAAATAATTTTAGTTGACTTTTTCTTGTATTTTTATATAGAATTAAATTTACTTATATAAGTTTTACTAAATTATTTGATTTATTAACATTTCAAATATTGTCCCCATTTCCAGTTGCCCCTCCCAGAGTCCTTCACCCACATTGAATTAGCAAAGCTAATTTATCTTTATTTATCTCTATTATCTATCTCTATCTATCTATCTATCTCTATCTATTATCTATTTACCATCTATCTATCACCTGTCTGTCTATATTAAATCCTAGTTTAGACCAAAGTTAAGAAAGCAGGGAAGGCAAAGCAAACTACTACAAAATCAGGATTGATAAATTTCTCACATGAACTCTAATTTGATCATCATAATGTTACCAATAGTGTTTCTTATTACACTTTAGGGAGACAACTAGTGTGTTTTGCTTCTGGAATTTGACTCCAGGGATCAGAGGATTGAAAATCATATAAGAACATATTGAGGACTTGACCTTTATAAACTTTGTGTCAGCCCTGGATGAAATGTACTTTAACAAAGTTAGAAGAGACAAAATGCTTAGGAAGTTCTTGTCTGTGTATGTTTTCTAAACAAAAATTTTAAGTTTAAAATGTGATTTTTAAAAATAAGTTCTCACCTTTCAAAGAAAATAATTAGGTAAGTTGTTAGTTCTTATTTTGAAAGATGCTCCACCCTCCACAGTGGCATTTGTCACTCAAAGCACTTTCATTTCTCTTGAGGTTTTAGCTTTTCATTTTTTTTTTTTAATTGACAAGCACGTTCTAAGAACAGCATACTTAAGGAACAAACAAGTTTATGAAAAAGTGAACTTCTCAGATTGACAGGTCATTTAGCAAAGTTTCTTTGGTTCAATACCTTTTCCTCCTGTGTGTTTCTTGGTTGTCTCAGAACACGAGAAGAAATTTTCAACTAGTATCCCTGGGAGGGGTCAATTGCAGAACACCTTAGTCCATCTCTCCAATGCTATTGCCTGAATACATCATTTTCAGAAATTAGAGTAAAACCTGTTTTTATTTTCAGACTTATCTCTAGGAGTGAATGTAAGAAAGGTAGGTAGGAAAGAAAGAAGGCAAGAAGAAAGCACTGGGGGTATGTGGAAATGGAAATGCAAGCTCTAGATAAAAAACTACAGATATGATGTTAGAGTCTGGAATGTGTTGAACAAATGACTTTGAAACAATGGTGTTTGCTAGTGATCCGCAGAAATTTTTTAATTAACAGTTTAAAACACAATATTAAAAATTAATATCCTTTAGTACTAAGTACCTGTACTGGCTAGGTTTGTGTCAACTTGACACAGCTGGAGTTATCACAGAGAAAGGAGTTTCAGTTGGGGAAAGGCCCCGATGAGATCCAGCTGTGGGGTATTTCCTCAACTAGTGATCAAGGGGGAGAGGCCCCTTGTGGGTGGGACCATGTCTGGGCTGGTAGTCTTGGATTCTATAAGAGAAAAAGCTGAGCAAGCCAGTGGAAGCAAGCCAGTAAAGAACATCCCTCCATGGCCTCTGCATCAGCTCCTGCTTTCTGGCCTGCTTGAGTTCTAGTCCTGTATCCTTTGGTGATCAACAGCAGTATGGAAATGTAAGCCAAATAAACCCTTTCCTCCCCAACTTGCTTCTTGGTCATGATGTTTGTGCAGGAATAAAAACCCTGACTAAGACAGTACCTATTTCTTTTTCTTGCATGAAACTAATATCCTTTTTTAAAAGTTTATATAAAAATATAGCTGTCAGAAAGGTAATGCATGCATACTTACCAAAAGAATTTTAGGAGATATAAGTAAAAAAAAAAAAAGGAAAAGAGAAATATTTGCTCTTTGTTATTTTATTAATAAAGAACATAGACTTTATACTGTGTTTTGAAATAATCAATGCATCATATTAGAGGCACACATATATACACACATTCTGACACTGTTCACATGTTAAAAAGAAAATATAACAAAACTAAATATATTGTATTTGATGAATGCATTTTTCGACATATAGTATAAAAACTGAGAAAGAGGAAAGGGAAGAAGAGGAGGAACAAGGAGAAAGTGAAGGAGGGGTAAAGGAAAGGGAAAACTAAAGACGTAATTAATTAAGGCTGAAGAAACAATATCCTTGAAATAAATAGTTTAACAAGTCAATGATACTGATTCACAATTAAAATATACAAGTTAAAAATTAAACATATTTTCTTAAACAAGTTTTCCAGAATATACTTCCTAATTATTATATACAAATATTTTTTAAAGCTATACACAAGAATGGATGACTTAAATAAAAGTTTTATACAACTTGGAAGTCAGTGAAACCCAGTTAATAATGGTAAATGTTAAAATAGCATTAAATTAAAACCAAAATAAAAATCTACCAAACCATTATGCATTATTTAATAAGAAATTACTTCTTGGGTTGGAGAGATGGCTCAGAGTACTTGGGGACAATTCTGAGCAACCACTTGGCAGCTCACAACTGTCTGTAAGTCCAGGAATTCTGACAATCTCACCCCACACACACATAAAATAAAAATAAATAAGTTATTAAAAATGTACATACTTCTTAAGCATTTAAACTTTGAGGAAATATTACTAAAAAAAGTCAAGTCCTATTATATCCACATGATTTTTTTTTCATGAAAATCTCTTTAAATTACTTAAGTTTCACAATTGCAGTCTGTTTAATGACTTAAATGGATCTTTGATGTATCAAAAAACTAATGATGAGAAGACTTTAATATCAAGCACTAGGAGCAAGTTAATAAATCCCTCTTTGAGAGTAAACAGAGTTCCTGGGCATATGTAATCCAGAGTCATTTTAGAGTTCTGCTCCATTGAATTCACTTAATCTCCTTTAACTGACAGTCAAGTTTAGAAAACAGTGGACTTGGCTGCTCATCTACACCAGTATCAGCTTTACAAACATCTTTACATCCCCTCAAGAACCTCAGTCAGGTTCTAAATATCTACAGTTGACTATAAGGATCATTCATATATATTTTTCTGCATTGCTGCAACTTAAATATTCACTTATGATGATATAAGCATTTCCAAAAATACACAGGAAACTTGACAACTTTAACCTTATGAATTATGTCTGCATATTCATCTTCAGTTTCTGTGGGGAATTACATAATAACAAAATCTGCATTGTTTCACATATTTTGGGTAAATGGCACAGGATTTGTATGCCAGCTACATACACCATCTTGTGAACTTGAAATGTTCATTATTGTATTTATTATTATTATTGTGTATATATAAAATTTCTTTGTGCATGCCATAGCGCACATGTGAAAGTATAGAGCCGTTGCTTGGATACACTTGGTCCCTCCTTCTCCTTACAAGTGCACTGCAGGCATAGCACTCAAGTCACCAGGCCTAAACAGCAAGAGCCCTGATTTTTTCAACCACTCAAAAGCCTTGATCTCTAATACTGAAAATTATTTATTATTTATAGGTATTTAATTGTTCATCTGGGTATGTGTATGCATTATATGTATGCACCATGGCTATGCTATGCATGTGCCTAAAAAGATACATAAGAAGGAATTGGGATGTCAGTCACTGAAGTTACAGACAGCATGTAGAATCAAACCCAGGTCCCCTGAAAGAACACCAGTTCTGTTAAACATTGAGGAATCTTGCCAGTACTACTGACCCCAAATTATTTAATGTTTTCAATCCCTTATTGTTTGACATGCCTGCATTTTCTATGCTTAATAGCTTCCTGTTTGGTATCTTTCCATTGAAATTCCAAGAAACATAAACTCCATTATCTTAATCTTACAGAAGAAATAAATTATAAACTAACAGAGTTTTGAAACAATTCAATGCTAACAAAACGGATAAAAAAAAAAAAAAACAACTACATTGTTTTGGGGTTGGGAAACAGTGCTCTTGATTCCTTGCAGAGCCTTACACCTGTCTCTCTAGACTAAATATCAAATGCTCTTGTTCATTTGACCTGGTACTTACAGATGCTTAATAAAGTAAGTATAAAAAAAAAAAGGAGCAAAACATTTAAAGTATCAAAGAAGGTACACAAACACAAGTACAATATTGGGTCTATTTTCTTTATTCCTAGGCAGAATTGGAGACATCCAGTTCTTTCTAAATAAAGCCAGACAAGCTTGCTAGAGCTGTATTGACACATTCAGGCTTCTGAATTACTTTTCCCTCTGCATTATAATTATAATGCAGACTTTAATCTTTGAAATCAGGTCAATTGATCTATTGATATAACAAACAATTAAGAAGAAAGGTAAGAAGCATAACACATGGGTTTCATTAAGAAAGTCCCTGATTCACATATGCATGCACTTACTCATTCATTAGCATGACAGGAGATGTTATAAAATATATGACTCAGCACTAAATACACACAATCATAAAAATGCAGTAAGAAAAATTCATCACATATAGAACATATGGCATAGGAGGAAACTCATTAAAAATTCTATATGGTAAAGTAAAGGCATAATGAAATTCAGTATGTTATATTGAGGGTACATAATCTCCTAAGAGCACCTTATAAGGCTGGCTATAACGGAATTATTTCTGAATAATGCCTAGAAACTGGAAAAGAGAATGAATCATGAACGGAAATTGAAACAGCAGTGAAAATACTGCATTTTGTACAAAACATGGCATTAAGGAAATACAGACACACTCAGGAAATGAAAGGCATTTAATTTTGTGAATAAGAGATTACTCGTAGGGTTGATTTGTAAAAGGCAGGAAATTGGTTTGGCCAGAAATGCAGAGAAATAGGGGCCACATTATTCAAGGTGACATAAGTCTTGCTAAAGATGTAGGACATCCTTTTTAAGAAGCAAGGAGAACTCTTGAAGGTTTTTATGAAGTCAAATTCCATTTAATTTGCATTTGAAATGATGTTCTTCCCATGTTGTTTGGAAAATGGATTAGAAAGAATTAAAGACATGGTTTAAAAAACATAATTAGTAAGAGGTTGCAACAATAGAAGTAATAAATGATATTTATGTAGATTTGAAAGTGACTCTTCCAGCAGGAAAACATGGATAAACTCTGAGGACAAATGCAAACCAGAAAATGAGGAGAATGATATATTTTGAAAGAAGAAAGAATTGAAAAGAAATTCAGTCTTTCTCTGGGTAAAATTAATTGAATTTTAGTGCTTCTCATGAACATGTGAAACCCATCCTGAGGGCATAGTAAAATACGATGTTACAATGCTTGAGCTGCTAATTTTGCAGTGTGGTGAGCATGCTTTCATAAGCCAGTGTGGAGGAGCAAGCTGGACAAGCATATCTGATGAACTCCATCAAACAGAGTGGTCCTGATTTGAGGGCTTGAAGTACAGGGCAGGAAGGCATCAGGAGAACAACAAAATATGAATGTACTGGAAGAACAGATTTTAGCTTGTGCAACCATTGCTAGGAGTTCGAATTAAATTTGTGAGGTGTCACCACACTGGTGAGACAGAGAACCCCTTATCAAATTGATAACTGTGATTCCACGAACATACAACTTTCTCTGCATAGTACCGTGTATATAAATAAAAATATCATAAGCCTGTATACTCATAAATATTGAGATATGTACCTGTCTCAGTTCTTAAAGGTTGAAAGCATATTATCAGCTAAACCCTTACTAAGTCTGGGGGATATAGATAGATAGATAGATAGATAGATAGATAGATAGATAGATAGATAGATAGATGGATGGATGGATGGATGGATGGATGGATGGATGGATGGATAGATAGATAGATAGATAGATAGATAGATAGATAGATAGATAGATAGATAGATAGATAGATAGATAGACAGACAAGACAAACAGATAGATAGAGATAGAGATATATATCAATGTAGTAACTACTTTCATTCACTGTGTTTTAGTTTATATCCTAAAGATAGCAAGGGACAACAGAAACATACCTTTTATAGCTACACCTATGGCTTTGATCCCTACACACACACACACACACACACACACACACACACACACACACACAAACACACACACACATGAATGACTTAGAGGAAAGTTTAGTAACCTTAGACAACTAGTCTTCTTCACTTTATAATGCCAAAAGCATGATTAAACTACTCATCAAATAGAAAATTTTAAGCATACACATAGCTTGTCACACATGATGAACAATTCTTTTTTATTGATTGTGATAAATTACCTATAGTAAAAGGTGTTAAATGATATTTAAATTTATGTTGAAGGTTGTGGAAAGCATCAGAACTTTCTGAGTTCTAGAAAACAATCTCATTCCTATGTTACCTCCAACACAAGTAAGCAAATAAAGCTGTGAATTGCCAGCATTTTATTTAATTTTGATTTTTTTCCTTTTAATATTTTTAAATTTTGAGATTTTCTCATATAAGTTACAACTTATTTTCACTCTCTTTCCTGTCTCCCACCTAATTTCATGCTCCTACTCCTGTTTAGGTTCATGATATCTTCTTTTATTTTTACACACACATGCACACACACACACACACACACACACACACACACATACGACCTACTGAGTATCTTTAGTGCCGTGTGGATCTGTATGTGTTTAGAAGTGACTACTGGGGATTGAATAGACTATAATGGGGCTTAAACCTGAAGAAGACCGACTCTCCCTCTCTCACATCTATTGATCGCCTCTATGCACATAAAGATGAGACTTTTCCATATATATATACTTTGGCAAGGCACTCAAATTGTTGATATTTCAGGTATAGCTATTCTGTCACACATAGAGAATGTCTTGGTCCTATAGCTCTTAAAGTCTTCCCATTTTGTCTTCTGCAATGCTCCCTCATTATAGGTTGTGTAATGAATATATTGATTGATTGGAGTTGGGCATTACATATTCATTGATACTCTAGGATTTGAGCAGTTGTGGATTTGTGTAGTAGCCTCTATCATCTGGTTAAAGAACTTTCTTTCATAAAGTATGAGAGCTACAGTTTGTGGTTATAAGGATAAGTATTTAGAATGCAGTTAGAAAGTGTAGTGATTTGCAAAAGTAGCAATAGAAATCCTTCTTTCAAGTCCCACGACCTCAGCAGACATAGGCAGTCAGGTAGGTGTTTACTTAAGCCAGTAATTGTTTCCTAATTGTCAAATGATAAATCAGTTAAAGACTAGTTTGTTAACCACAGGTATAAGTGCCACTATTTCAATTCTGAACATATTTTGTCAGGTTGCTTATTGTGGTGGCTTTTAGGTGTCACAGCTAGGTTGGCTTACAAGTTACTTTTGCCCCTTGGCATCTGTAGACCTTCTGATGCTTTGAAAACCAGTCTTCAGAAAACAGAGCTTTCAGTTCTGTTTCATCTTTCTTCTAAGTCCTGATTCATGTGTATAACGGCTAAATGAATAGAGTCTTAGTTTTAACTTTTGTGGCTGTGTTGGTGTCCTGGTTTCTCTTTCACCACCCTGAAGAATACCCTCCAGCACAAAGAGGACTAGAATATAGGGTTGAAGTCTCTACATTGAAAACATCTCAACTTCTCCATGTTCAATAAGTCATTTGAATGTTTTCCTCTACAATGGGTATATTTGTCAGTTTGTAATGAGTATCTTCTTGTCATAGCATCAACCAGCCTTGCTTGGAAATTTCCATGGGACTCCTTAGTCAAAAATTCAATTGAATGTAACCCAAACCCTCCACTGGGAGACTTGCCTGGGTATAAAAACAAATGGTGAGTTGAGATCCTGCATTCCCCATTACTAGGAGACCTCATTAGAATCACTGTCATAGAATACAGTAAGTTTTCACTGCATTAAGTTTCCACATCACCCACCAAACACTCCCAATTCTAGCATTCTCTCCCTATTATCTCTCACTCCATCCCATCTCCCACACTGAATCACTCCTAATGTCTGTCCTCACCCATTCCCAGGATGTCTGTAAAATCTATTCTAGTTATTCCTCCAAGGATGACCCCTCTGTCCCCCATTGACTACTTCTCTTTACCTAACATCCTTGGATCTACAGATTATAGATTGGTTATCCTTTACTTAAGAGCTAATACCCACTAAGAAGTGGATACACACTATCTTATCCCATTAAGTACTTTTTTTTTTATTTCACATATTTGCCTGCAAATCTCATCAGGTATTGTACTATATGTATATAATGGAGGTAATTTGCCTCCATTGTATAATTTCTTTATTTATTCTTCTGTTGAAGGATATCTAGTTTGTTTTGAGTTTCTTGTTATTATGAATAAAGCTACAATGATCAAGCCTGAGATTGTGTCCTTGTGGCACAGTGTAATGCACGTTCTATATATGCCTAAGAGCAGTATAAATGGTTATTGTCTTCTGAACCAAATTGGACTTTTTGCAAAATTGACCACATACTCATAGTCAAAGCAAATCTCAATGTATAACAGATATCAAACCCTTCATTCTATCAAACCACCTCCAAATATATTTGGATAACAACAACAACAGAAACAACAGAAAAATGTAATACTATTGGAAACTGAATAATTCATTGCAGAATGAAAAATAGGTCAAACAAATTAAGAAAGAAATGATGGACTTTCTAGAATTCAATGAAAATTAATATACAACATGCCTTAATTTATGGAACACAGGAAAGCTATTCTAAGAGGCAAATTCATAGTACTAAGTGTTTATATTTAAAAAAGAAAAGAAAATTGGACAGCTCTCATACTAGCAAATTAACAGCATAACTAAAACCTCTAGAACAAAAGAAAGTAATTACACCCAGGAGGAATAAGTGGCAAGACATAATCAAAATAATGGCTGAAATCAACAAAAGAGAAGAAAAGAAAACAATGAAATGAATTAATAAAACAAAGACATGTTTCTTTGAGAAAAATCCACAGATGTATAAACCCTTAATCTAAGTTACTAAATGGCATAGAGCAAATATCTAAATTAATAAAGACAAAACGAAAGGGGGGTCCATATCAATAGACACGGAGAACACTCATAAGGACATACTTTAAAAACACATACTCCTTTAAATTTGAAAATTAAAAATAATTAGATAACTTTTTAAGTATACACCATTTTACCATAGATAAATCACCATCAGACAAACAAGCAGACCTATTTCCTCTTGTGAAATAAAAACGATCATTAAAATTTCCCAACACAGGCCTAGAGCCAGAATGCTTTAGTGAAGAATTCTATAAGCTATCCTACCAAGAATTATTGTCAATGCTACTCATATCGTTACACAAAATAAAAACATAATAGACACTGTCTAATGTATTTGAGTATCAGTTAACCTGATACTTAAACTACATAAAGACCTTCCCCAAAAAAGAGATTTACAGACCAATTCTCATTATAAAGATAGATTTAAAAATACTCAGTAAAATATTTGCAAACTGAATACATGTAAATATAAAATAGATGATCTATCATGATCAAGTACATTTCATCCCAGAAATGCAGGGATGTTTCAGTATATGTGAATCCTTAAATATAATCCTCAATATAAACAAACTATACTTTAAAAAAACCCACACAATCACCCTATGAGCTTCACAAAAAGCCTTTGACAATACACAACACATGTTCATGATAGAATTCATGGAGAGATTATGAATTCAATGGCTATAAATCAACATAACAAACAGCTTATAGCAAGCACATGGCCAACATCACTTTAAAAGGATAGAAACTTGACGCAATTCCACTAAAATTAGGAACAAGATAAGGTTATCTACCGTTTTTGTACCTCTTCAGTATAATACTTGAGTGTTAGCTAGAGCAATAAGACAATTGAAAGAGATAAAGGGATATAACCTAGAAGGAAAGAAGTCATTTATTTGCAGATAATGTGATAGTATTGAAAGGTAATGTAAAAAATTCCATTAGGCAACTCCTACAGCTGATAAACACTTTCAGCAAAGTATCTTGATACAAAAATCAATGCCCAAACAATAGGAACACTCCTACATACTAATAAGAAAATTCTGAGAATAATACCAGGGAAATAATATAACACTTTTATTATTAAAAATTTTTATTAATAATAGATTCTTCTCTCATACAATACATCCTGACCACAGTTTTTCCTCCTGCCACCTCAACCTGATCCTGCTTATCTTCTTCTTCCCTGGATCCACTCTGCCTCTGTGCTCTATCAGAAAGGAAAGGGCCTCGTAGAGATAACAAACAATCATGGCAAAACAAAACAAAATAGGGCAAGGCAAGATCCTTCCACAAAAAATAACTGGATTAAGCAAACTTAAAAAGAAAGATTTCAGCATCAAATAATATAAAATATGTTCATGGACCTGTAACAAAGCATGTGAAAGACTTGTGTAAGAAAAGCTTCAAGTCATTGAAGTTGAAGATTTTATTTGGGAAGATCTCCCACGTTCATGAATCAATAGGATGAATATAGTAAAAAGAGCAATTCTACAGTAAGCAATCTATCAACTGAATCAATTACAACACAGTTCTTCACAGATCATGTAAGAATAGTTCTCATCTACACATGGAAATAGGAAACACCCAGAATAGTTGAAACAATCCTGATTAATAACAGAATTGCTGGAAAAGTCACCATCTCCTATCTTAACTGATACTGCCAAGCCATAGCAATGGTAACACCAAATTATCCACACAAAATTAAACACATTGATCTTTAACACAAATTTAAGACACAAATGTAAATCTACACACACATACGTAGACCTGATTTTTTTTTATAACAAACCCAAAAATACACATTGAAAACAAGACACCATCGTCAAGAAATGGTGGTGGTTAAACAGGATGGTTGCATATTGAAAAAAAAATCCAGCTAGATCTGTGCTTATCACCGTGCATAAAACTCAAGTCCAAATGGATGAATGACCTCAACATAAAGCCAGATACACTGAACTTGACAGAGGAGAATCTGGGGAATATCCTTGAACTTGTTGATACAGAAGACTTTCTGAACAGAACAATGGTGACACAGGGACTAAAATCAACAATTAATCAATGAACCTGATAAAACAGAGAAAGACATTTTTATATCAGAGGATATTATCAGTCTGACAAATTGCAATCTAATGAGAGGAAAAATGTTTTAACAACTGCACATCCAATAGAGAGGTAATATTAAAAATATATTAATAACTCAAGAAAATATTTATGAGGTAAACAAATAATCCTATTAAAATATGGTACCTATAAAACAGCATTCTCAGTAGGCAAAACTCAAATGACAGAAATATGCTTATGTGATCAACATCATGAGCTATCAGAGAAATGCAAATCAAAATTACTTTGAGACTTCATCTTACACCTGTCAGGATAACTAACATTAACAAAACAACTAATAGCTCATGCTGTTGAGGATATAAACCAAGGAATACATCTCCATTGCTGGTGACAGGGCAAACTGCTAAAGGCATTATGAAAATCAGTGTGGTAGTTCCTTAGAAAGATGGGAATGGATCCACCTAAAGATCCAGTTAAACCAGGCAGTGGTGGCGCATGCCTTTAATCTCAGCACTTGGGAGGCAGAGGCAAGCAGATTTCTGAGTTCGAGGCCAGCCTGGTCTATAGAGTGAGTTCCAGGATAGCCATGGCTAAACAGAGAAATCCTGTCTTGAAAAACCAAAAAAAAAAAAAAAAATCCAGTTATACTATTTTTGTGTATGTACCCAAAGCATTCTTCATCCTATTGTAAGGACAGTTGCTCAGTCATGTTAGTTGTTGCTCTACTTAAAATAACTAGAAATTGAAAACATCCTAGATGTCACTCAACAGAAAAATGAATGAAGAAATAAAAAATTGTGGTACATATACAATGAGATATTGCTCAACTATTTAAAAAATGAAATTTCTAAGCAAATGGGTGCACTGGGCAAATCAACTTGTGTAATGTATCCTAGAACTGCTGGGACGTATTCAGTTATATGTGTATATTAGCTCTTAAGTCAATGATAACGAAGCTGCAATCCATAGAACCACAGAGGCTAGGCATATAGTAAGGAACTAGATGGACCAGAGAAATCTTAGGAAAGGTAATAAAGTAGTTATGGATATATTGAACCAGATGGATTGATAGGTTCAAATGTTGCCAAAGGCACAAAATCATATTGTGGAAGAAAATTTAGAGAGAGACAGCAAAATTGCAGAATATTTTAAAAGTAGTATACAGATCTAATACAACAGAAGCCTCCTAAAATATATGAAGGTGATCTAAATGAAATTGCCAAATAAGTGGGAGACAGGGTCACAACTGGCCATTTCTTCTCACCACATAATGCTTCCAGTACTAGGATTTGTTTGCATCATCTAATTGTGTTGTTGGCCAAAGGTATTCTCTATTAATCTGCAAATAACCATGGCTAGAGGTTGCTCTTCACATTGACAACAGGTTCTCATTGCTGAAGACAATACTATATAACCCATGAATACTGAGATGTTCAGCTGGTTCTACATATAGTGTTCACCCATATATTCCTGTGTCCATGATAAAATGACTCCAGTGATATTGTGTTATATTCATAGATCAGTGCCTTGTTCAGCCATCATCAGAGAACCTTCCTCCTGCAGCAGATGCTACAAATCTAGAGACTTAACAAGACATTACTCAGATAGTGATAGAGTTTGCAACACTCAGCCTTAAATAGGATGTCTCCTTCATAACCCTCTACTCATAGTCCAGGGAGCCACACAGAAAGAAATCCTGAGGGGATAGAGGACACCAAGAAAACAAGATCCTCTACATCCACATGAGCAAAGCTCTTATGAACTCACAGAGATTGAATCACCATTCACAGGGTACCTGCTCGCGATCACCCCTGTATACGTAATTCTGGTGCCTTCTCTTGACTCTTTTCTTTCTGTTTGTTTGTCTTGACCAACTCTGATGTTACTGTTTCTGTTTTATGTTATTATATATTTGTTTTATTATCTAAAACTTAGTGAATAAATTAGCAATGAATGAAACCCTAGCGGGCAGGGGAAAGATTAACAACTGAACTCTCATTTATTTTAGTTGATCAAAATCTGATGGTTTTCTCTTTTTTTCCTTTTTCTGTCTTTCCTTTTTTCCTTTTCTGTAAGTGTGTATTGTTTCATTTTTTGTATGTTTGAAGTTTTATTTTGCTGTTGCAGTGTGTATTTGCTCATTTTTTTGACAAGTATCTTAACACTGGATGGATCGAGAAGGAGAAAGGATCTGGGAGGGCTTGATAAGGGGAAGAATATGATAAAATACATTTAACTTTAAAAATCATTTTAAACAATGGGAAATATAAACAAAACAAAAACAAAAACTTAAATTTAGACAACAGCCATTTAAGCAAACTTTAGCCATTTGCATTTCAAGGAAATAAGCCTTCAAGTGTGTATGTTTCAGTCACTGAATACAAATGTCTACAACTAAAGGAAGATCACTGAAAGGTCCACTGCTGTGCAAGAAAGAAACAGTCTAAAGAGATAAGAAAAAGAGAGGAGTGAGAAAAATTTTTTTTTATTTATTATTACTTTCTTTATTTACATTTCAAATGCTATCCCGAAAGTTTCCCATACCCCTCCCCCCACCTCTGTTCCCCTACCCACCCACTCCCACTACT
>NC_034597.1:99154605-99207158 GCF_900095145.1 Mus pahari
CTTTTGCCTTACAAAAGCTTTGCAGTTTTATGAGGTCCCATTTGTCAATTCTTGATTTTACAGCACAAGCCATTGGTGTTCTGTTGAGGAATTTTTTATTTTGATGTAAATCTTATAATAATGTGTATAATAATGTGGTATATATTAAAAATAACTATGATGAATAAGCTGTGGAAACTATTAAGAAAAGACAGAGGATGACTAATCCTTAAGTAATGTAAGAAAGATGGAAATTGTATAAAAAAATGTCAACAAAATGGTAGTGGGAGTTCAGTTGTGAAGAAGAANAGATTACCGTGTGGAGGAGGGTTGATTAGTAAGGCTGGGAGTCAGGAAGCAGAGTGCAGCTATTTACACATTTAAAACTGTCAGAAAACAGAGCCATCAAAGTTATACCATAAAAGAAAGAAAGAATACTTTTGTCATGCTCACGAGTAGTCAGAGCAGCAAATATGAATTAGTCACTGTACCCTGCCAATAGGTCTTATCAGAATAATACCAAGAATGCAACTGACAAGTGTGAAATTTTTTGAAAATAAAATAAAATCAGTCTTCGGTGAAATGTACATATATATATATGCACATATATATATATATATATATATATATATGTATAGTTATGTGTATGTGTATATATAAAACAACACATAAAAAAGAGGAAGGATCTTGTAACAGTACAGTGCTGAGGAACTGCTGTTATCCTCATATAAAATGAATCTATCTTTGATGACTTACTAAATGGCATTAAGAAAAATCCATTTTAAATACCATTGTTTAGTACCCAGTTCTTATGAATGTATTAATTTGCTCAAATACTAAAGCCACAACTTGCACACCAGATTCAAATCACTATCTGGTAAAGTTTATGATAATTGCTATTGTTCTCCAAATCTATCATTCTTTCTAATGGGCCAAACAAGAATATCTACTCTATATGTGGTAGAAAGAGTCCTGCTGGCCACTTTCAGATTCTGATCATGGCGGTATATTGTAATACCTCTTCTTGATTAAGTTATATTTTCTACTTATGTACACAGAGCCATTTTTAATGCCTTCCATTTTCTTATATTTGCCTATTGTACAAAGTCTCTTTTCATAAATTAGAAAATTAGTGTGAAGTTCATGTTAGCCACTCTTCATATCAGTTCCAATACATGCTAGACTGGTGAATCATACCGATGTGCTAGCCAGAGCAAAGAGTTTCCAACTAGGCATCAAGTGATCTGATTCTTCACTGACTTTCTATTCTCAGTAGGTACCTGAAGTCAATTGAAGCTATGAGAGTAGTTTGGGTCCCATGAGTTTATCAACATCTCATGAATAGTGTTGCCAGAAAGCTGGGCTCATTTATTTTTTGTAGAATAAAATTATTTAGATAAAAATTCAAAGGTTCTCATGTTGAAATGCTAGAACTATATGAAAATATAAATGTGGGGTAACATCTTTCTTGATGATGAGTTTTTCCCTTATTTAAAGACGTCTGTATCAGTTCTATGAAACTCAAAGAGTTCTATATTAGGAAAAAGTCTTAAGCTTAGAAATACAGGAAAATTTCAGCATATGTTGATTTTTCTTTGTGCTGGCCCTAGGACTTTCTTCTAGAAAATAAAGAATTTCACTTGCAAGTCACTATGATTTACTAGGTAGTCAGATATCTGCTTAAGTAATAACTATTTTCTTTTTTTTTTCAATTTTTTTTTCTTTTTGGTTTTTCAAGACAGGGTTTCTCTGTATAGCCCTGGCTGTCCTGGAACTCACTTTGTAGACCAGGCTGGCCTCGAACTCAGAAATCCACCTGCCTCTGCCTCCCGAGTGCTGGGATTAACAGTCCAGATTTTATCACCCTTCCAATCCACTCTTTGACTGTTCCACATCCCATACCTCCTTCTCCCACCCCCTAGCCAATCTACTAAAAATGTGTTCAAGTCTTTGAGAAGGTTCCGAGTTGCTAGACTGTGTGCAACTCAGTATCTGCTCAGTACATCTAATTGCATTATAATTACTCCCTTCCACAACCTTTCACACAAATATTAGCTATTCACATGCAAGTTATTTGGATTCCTGTTTCATAAATATGTAAAATCAACTAGTCCTTTGAGTGCAATATGGCCACTCAAGGACTACATGTATCTCTCACATGTAGAGAGATGTGCCAAAACTTAAGACCCAGCAAAACAAAAGGCAGGGGGAGAGTTGAAGGTAGTGCCTCAGAAGAACCATTTTGGATTTCTCAAGGTAACACTCTTGATGAAGGCTGTTACACACTCTTCAGTTATTATAGGCTTAATTACTAAGCACAGGACGCTCAGTGTTCATTGTAGATGGAAATATAACTTTTACTGTCCCAAAATGTTTTTATTTGGGGCATTACTTCCTTGCTTTCCTCTTCCAAATTCAAGCCTTCTTTCTCATCCATTGCTATCACATGAATATATGTGCATGTGCATATATAAAATATGTACATATTTAAATATTATCTCTTCAATCTGTTAAATGCTATTAGAATTTTTTCAGGGTTGACCATTTGTATTACATAACAAGTATTTGTGCTCATCCCTGAAGCAGACTATTTCTCCAACTCTCAATTTTTCTTAGTTGCCTATAGACCTTTGGGGGGTGTTGAGGCAAATATAAATTATATATATATATATATATATATATATATATATATATATATATATATATACATATACGTATATGGTTCATTTTCAGGGTTTTTCATCTACAAATCAGTGTTTCGTACTTTAGCAATATGTGTTTTATCCTGAAATTGCAAATGTCCAAATACCATTTTATTTTAGTTATGCATAGGATTTTATTTTTAGAAACCTCAGGCCTTAACACTGACAAATAAGAGTCCCCTATAGGATAAATATGTCATATGTCACATATGAAGAGATTCTACTGAGATTCTATTTCTTTCTGCTCTCCATATATTACTATAGGGTCATACAGTGAATTTTATTATGATTAATTTTCTAAAACCTGATCAAAAATATGTACAAATGCATCTTATATAAGGTAGATTCACAGGATACAGTGTAATTTTACATATCTATATTGTGAAATCTTAATAGGCATTGTTATTGATCTCTTAACACTGAAAATAGACATGACAGGCATGGTGCTAGAGAAGTAGTTGAGGGCTACATCTTCATCTATAGTCAGAGAGATGGGGAGAAGAGTCAGAGAGAAAGGAAGCGATACAGAGAGAGAGACAGAGACAGAGGGAGATAAAGAGACAGAAAGAGGGAGACAGAGACAAAGACAGAGACTGAAGCAGAGACAGAGCATGGGCCTGGCATGGGTTTTTGAAACTTCCAAATCCACCCCCAGTGACAAATGTCCTCTACAAAGAGCATACCTTCTAATACTTCTAATCCTTTCAAAGGGTTCCACTACCTGGTGATAAAGAATTAAACTCTATGAGCCTATGAGATAAGTGCTCATTCAAGCAATCACAATGAGTTCAACAAAATAATAAAATTGTAATTAGTTATTATTACTCAATTGACAGCATGTGCTCGCAAGGATGTAGAGAAAGAGAAACATTCCTGATTTGCTGGTGGGATTGCAAACTGGTACAACCACCCTGGAAATCAATCTGTCAGTTCCTCAAAAAATCAGAAATCGTTCTACCTGAAAACTCAACTATATCACTCCTGGCATGCATATACCCAGATGTCTTACCATACCACAATGACACATGCTCCACTATGTTCATAGCAGCCTTATTTGTAATAGCCAGAAGCTGGAAACAGCTGAGATGTCTCTCAACCGAAGGATGGATATAGTAAATGTGATTCACTTACACAAAGAAATAAAATTCAGCTTGTAAAAAACGAAGACATCATGAATTTTGCAGGCAATTGGATGGAACTAAAAATTATCATCCTGGGTGAGGTAACAGACTCAAAAGGACTTGCATGGTATGTACTCACTGATCAGTGTGTATTAGCCAAATTGTACAAAATACCTAGGATACAAACCACAGGCCTTACGAAATGTAACAAGCAGAAAGGCCCAAGTAAAGATGCTTCCATCCCACTTACAAATGGGAAGAAAATATTCACAGGAGGCAGAGGGAGGAAGGACCTGGGTGGGAGAGGGGAGGAGAAGGGGGAGCAAGATCAGTAATGGGGGGAAGAAGCAAAACCCAGAGGACCAGGGGAATGAATGAAAATAATTAGCCTCAGTGAATGGGAATTGGGGGCGGCAGGGGTGGGAGTAGGGAATCCTTGAGAAAGTCCCAGCGCTCCGGGAAGTGAGAGACCCACAGTCAAAATTTCTGACCCAGAATAGTTCCTGTCTCAAAGAACTGCAGGAAAAAAAAAAAAAAAAAAAAAGGAAAAGAGACTGGGAAAGATGGTTCAGTGACCGGGATCCATCTCATGGGAGTGGGGCACCAAGGCCTGACACAGTTACTGATGTATATGTGCTTATAAATGAGAGCCTGGCATGGCTCTCTGCTCTGAGATGTCCAACAAGCAGCTGACTTGAGACGAACACAGATACTTACACCCAGCCATTGGACTGAGTTGCGGACCCCTATGGTGGAATTAGGTGAAGGATTTAAGAAGCTGAAAGAGAGGACAACCTCATAGAAAGACCAGCAGTCTCAACTAACCCTGGATACCAGGGAGCTCTCCAGAGACTGAGCCACCGACTAGGAGCACACACAGCCGGGTCTGAGGCTCCTGGCACATATATAGCAGAGGTCTGCCAAGTCTGGCCTCAGTAGGGGAAATGTGCTTAATCATCAAGAGACTTGGGGCCCCAGTGAAATGGAAGGACTTGTAGGGGTGTGGGGAGCACCTTTTTGAGGGAAAGGGGAAGGAGGAATGAGATGAGTGGCCAAGCCCTCATTCAGTCAACAAGATCTCCAGTGCAGGAGTGAGGATGATGAAGAAAAAGGACTGTTAGACAGCACTGTAACATGACCCCAGTCAATTCTGAGACTGAAGGCAGATTTAGTTTTTGCAATCTGCTTTTATACCATTTTAATTACATGCAAGTATTAAGGGCAAGCAGTAAAATACGGAACTAGCAGGGCAGTAAGCAAAGTCTCACGATACTCCCTTGACAGTTGTCATAATGACCAAAATACTTGAACCCACTTCCTTGTCCAAGCCCCAAATCTTGCCTGAAGCCTACTTCTTTTGTTTCACTCTAATATTAAAATTCCTGCCTGAAGCCTACTTCTTTTGTTTCACTCTAATATTAAAATTCCTGCCTTAACCTACTTCCCTATTGTAGCCTAATGTTAGGTTCTTGCTGAAACTTACTTCCTTTTCTTGCCTTCATATCAGATTCCTGCCTGAGCTTACTTCCTTGTCCTTGGCCAATGTCAGACTCCTACCAAGGGGTGCCTCAAAAGGCTCTTCACAAATGAGGATGAGACTGATGGCCAGGAGGGGGCAATGACTAGAATGTAAAATAAGTTTAAAGATTAATTACTTGGTCCATACTATTAGGAGAATTAAAATATACATCAAAAGCAAGGAAGATATTTACAATCATATTTGTGATAATGGGCCAATGGCGCAATAATGGTTTTTGGTGTCCATGTGGAGATCAGCTGTTGGAGATCAGTGCTTCGAGCTGCTGAGAGGGGTGGATCCCGATACCTACAGGGGCTGCTACCAAAGATAGCTAGCAACTAGGGAAATTACTCAGCAGACTTTTTTTTTTTTTTTATGAGGGAACACAGATTAAATTACTGGGTCTGTCACTCCCTGTGGCCAGCAGAGAAACCATGAACTCTTGCCAGGCAGTGGTGGCGCACTCCTTTAATTCCAGCACTTGGGAGGCAGAGGCAGGCAGATTTCTGAGTTCGAGGACAGCCTGGTCTACAGAGTGAGTTCCAGGACAACCAGGGCTACACAGAGAAACCCTGTCTCCAAAAAAAAAAGAAAAAAAGAAAAAAAATTAACTCTTTTAACACCTTTGAGCTGCTGAGAAAGAGAAGAAAAGAAAGAAATTTTACTCCCTTCCTCTCTCTCTCTCTGTGAATGAAACAAGAAGCAGAGACCAATGACTTCATACACACAAACATATATGCACACATACATACATACATACATACACACATATATACATATAGACAGACCCACATACAGACATATATACATTGACACATAGAGTGCTTAGAGCAAAGCTTCAGCAAGCAGGATCCAAATATTTCACACATACATACATAAATACACACAATTTGTGTATAAAGCAAACTCCAACACACAGACACACAGACACACAGACACACACACACACAGAGTTGATGGATGGAAGGAACAATATTCCAGCCCTCATTCACACACACACCTGACATACACACATACACACACATATTTGATGTATATATTTGATGAATAGAAGGAATAATTTTCCAACCCTCATAATTTATTCTTTCTCCAATAACTTATATATCTCAGCAAAATCTTTCAAACAATATAAAATTACAATGTGATTATGTTTTAGTTTTCTTCTAGTGAATGGTTATGTAAAATATTGTATTTTCCAATACCTTTACAAGAAATAACTTTATGTAGTACAATAAAGAAAAAATTATTACCCAAAGCCCATGTGCATTTCTAGCTAAGCAAGTTGTTATAGATTTAAAAAGTATAAACAAGAAAGGTAATTTTCCCAGCTAGTTTTTCTTACTGCAATTTGCAGTTACAAAGAAAATTATAATTATTTTATTATTTATCTTTAGAAGTACTCTTGTAAGAATCTTAAAAGAATCACAAACTTAAACTTTTATATAAAAATCAATCATATCTAACTGAAATACTCAAAATGCATATCTACTCATCAACAAATATTAATAAATCACATCAGGAACTGAGAACAAAAAATGGGTCTAAGAACTCAATTATCACCAGTCCAGCCTCAGTGACAGTTACATCAGCCAGTGATGCCGTTGTTCTTGTTCCCTGACCATAAAAGGTCCATAGCTTAACTGACAAGAGTGGGCCTTTCTGAACTTCATATTGTTTCCTAAGATTTTCCACATCAGAACCAGTAGCAAAAACATCTCAACCTAGCTTTACTAACAATTTTATTTTTCCAAATGTTTTCTAAAGTTGGTGGTCCTTATCAACAACCTATGTCTCTAAGTTCTTTCTGGGGTGATGTTTATGCCATTAATCTGCTCCAGAAGCAAAACCTGAAAGAGATCAGGCATTATTATGGTGAGTGCCGGAGGAGATACTGTCCAGTGAGGGACTGGAAGCTTCCTCAAAGTTTTCATAAAAATCTTAGATTAAGAGGGATACGAAGGCAGCAAGCAGAGCAGAACTCCCTATCAGGATAAAATTCTCAGTACACATAGTCCTTAGGACTGGACTATACCAAGACTCCCTTATATGGCTGTGGAAACCCCTGGGATGCATTCCGTGAGTTCTGAAAGCATTTGCCATTTCTTCCTGCAAGACCCTTGGCAATAAAGTTATTGACTTTACAGTGCCCACGAAACACTTACAATTTAGAAATATGAAAGTGACCGAGGAAGAAGTTAGGCAAAATATTATAATAACAAGGTAAATATATATATGGTCAAAATAGCTCAAGAAGAAGTTCTCAAGTTACAGGAAAACGCAAATTAAAACAAAGACATAAGTAAATAATATTACTGTGGCTAAGACTTAAATCCTGGCAGCACTAAGGCTAACTAGGATGGGGAGAAATATGAAGTCTGATGCATTCCATGTGAGAATGAAAATTTAAAGGCACTTTGGAAGAACTCAGAAATGTATTGCAGAAGTAAACGTAATTTTCCTGTATGTTCCTGTATGTTCCATACTCTGTATGTCACATACTTGGGTATTTGCCAAAATCAAATCCATCTAAAACCTGCCCATAAACTGTTTTATCACCTTTATATAAACCTGGCCACAGTGAAAGGACTAATTCCCACCAGTTGGCAAGTACATAAGCCACGGGCCAACAGTCCAATAAAATAGAATTGCTAGATAGAAATAAATGAGCACCCAAGAATTACAAAGACATGATGAGTTCAATGCACACTACCCTTCTAAAACAGTCATGATGGATGCAAATGTACGGCATCCTGGAAATAGCAAAATGATACAAATAACTAAAATATCAATGGATGCCAATGCAGGGAAAGAGAGTATGACTAAGTGAAGCACGGCACTTTTCAGTTTCTTGTAAATGCTGTCAAATATGATACTCAGGCATTCCATGGGGAAAACCCACACACATATGCAGCATAAATACAGAAACCTAATGTAAACTAAAGCTCTTAAATAATGATGTGTCAATTCTAGAGTATTGAAGCCAGTGGATCATACTAATGCCTCCCTCATAATAAGTAAACTAAGTGACAGAGCTAAGAGACAGTTGAGATTTTTCAACATTATCACCTCAGTTTTCATCTAAACCTAAAATTGTTCTCAAATAGTTTTCAATTAAATTAATTATTGATCATTAATATCAAAAAGAACTCAGCTATTTAATATTCACAAAAATTACTTTCACAGCATCAGAGGTGAGTCAGCCATGTAAAAGTCTTACTGCCTAAGTTTTGAGTTAGAAATCTCATCTTTAATGTAAATAGCTAGGCGCAGCTGTGTGCTTCTGCACGCGGATAAAACCAGAGGTGAGAAGCAGTGACTGGTCGGTCCTAGAGTTTACTGCCCTGAGTGGGTGCCTGACGAAGATATTTTTCATTGACTTTTGTTCTTTACATATGTACATAAACACAAGTGGAAGAATAATGGATACATGTAAATGGTTAAGTTATACTAAATGCTCAAACTGAAAAGGTTGAGGGAGAAAGAATATGTATGTATTTTAATGGAGGGTGGTATGTACATAACAATAAATAACACTTTAATTTGTAAAGTGTTTATGATACTTTGGTCCATAAGACATAGGGTAAGATATGAGGATTTTATTTAGAGGTATTACCAGAGAGATGATGATAGGTTCAAAGTTATAAATAAAATTTACAAGAAAATATGACTAGAAACACATCTATTTTTCTGTGTTTAAAAGTATAAAGTGCCTGTGGTATAAAGTTTATATTATATTTCTAAACCTTTTTAATATTTTGGTTTCTCCCTTATAAATATTGTGCATAACTACTTTCATTAAATTTGGGATAAATTATATATATATATATTCCTCTTTCTCAGTTAAATTGTCACTTTTATTACATTTTCTATTTGATTATAAACAATGTTCATGTACCTGGTTTGTATATAACATTTTAATATATATAGTATGATAAATAATATAATAAAAAGAAAATAATAAAAATACAACAATAAGATTTTAATATTATATTTATTGTCCTTTCTTTTCCTCCTTCCAACCCCTTTTATATACTCATCGTTCTCTCTTTCAAAAACAACAACAACGGCCTCTTCTTCATTCTCCGTTATTGCCTGCATGTATGTATATATTTAGGCATATGCATGTGTGTGAGTACGTATGTCTGTGTGTATGTGTATAAGACCTGTCAGTTTTTGTGATGTCGCTTGTGTCTCTATTTTCAGGGCTGATCATTGTTATTCCATAACCAATTGGTGGGCTCTTCCCTGGCGAATACTCTTTCTCCTGCTCTCAGCATTCTTTAGTTGCTGGTAGTTCTTTGTACAGACTCAGGCCTTTTATGTTTTCCTCCATGTACTTGGCCACATCTATTGTTCCTGTCCTTGTTCAGTTCATGATTACACAGTCATGCTACTGAGACGTTATGGTTGTAGCTTCTAATATTAACCCTTTAAGTGAGAAAGTATTGATTAAGCACTGGAATTGAAATATATTAATTATAATATGTTTTGAACTGTTTTATTACTCCTTCACTTCCTTTACTACTCACATAACTTTTCTTTCTCTTTTTTCTTACATGCACACACACACACACACACACCTGGGAGAAATATGATATTTATCTTCCTTAGTCTGTGCTTTCTTTGCCTAACATGGTAATCTCCATGTTGTTTTTGTTTTGATTTCAATGAATAATATGACTTAATTATTCTTGAAAAATAAATTTTCATTCTACATATTTTATACATACATATCCCATATATTTGGCTGTTTTTATTTAGAGATGAGCATTTAGTTTGATTTATTTTCTTGACCATTATGAACAGTTCTATAAGAAACTAGAATACAAAATATCCTTGTGATATGAGGCCATAAATTTTGGATTACATATCTAAAATTTTGTTATTAAATCACAATCACAATAGATGTTCTTTGCAACATTCAAATAGTATTAGTTACATTTTAATGTTGACATAGTTCTGACATGAACTACACTTGGAAGAAAATTGTGATAAGGCAAAGTAAGCTTTCATGCCATTTGTGTTTCTCTCTCTCTCTCTCTCTCTCTCTCTCTCTCTCTCTCTCTGTGTGTGTGTGTGTGTGTGTGTGTGTGTGTATTTACAAATAAATATTGGCGTTTCTTATGAGTTCAGATTGGAAAGGAAGTAATACCTACATTTCTTAGCTGAGTGTACTGTAGCTATAAAACTAAAAGTTACATATTTACACTTCTACAATACATTTGCATGTATCCCATAGTATAATGGATACTTTACAATAATAATTGCATTCAGAAAATACAGTTATGATACATTTCATTTGGAACATTTCTTTAATCTACATGATTTTCTGATTCTAAAAATTTTACTTGAAATACATGAGATTGATTTTAGGAAGAAAGAAAGCTGTTGACTTAATTTATATATCTATTTGTGACATCACCAAGAGACAAAGATGGTCACAAATATGACCCCAGTGAAAACATGTTATAAAATAAAATAAAAAGTCCTGAATCTGAAAATGGAACAGACAGACTGTTAATAGCTTGGTAGGGACTAGAAAGGAGCTTAACTTGGAATCAGGGGAAAGTGCTCACATGTGTTATTCACATGGCATGGAATTATCAAAGAACAAATTTACTTAATAAAAGTAGTTCCAGGTTTATGTATTTTGTGACATTTGCAAAAACAGTCATTTACTAGGTGAAACTTTTGACGCAATATTTTCCCACATGAGCTATGTGGTAGAGGTTAAAACACAAGGAAAACATAGCTGATATAATTAGCAGATAGCTGATGGTAGGACAATTAAATGTGAGGTTATTTCCCGTATTTCTTAACAAAATCTGTCCCCTATAATATGATATTAGCTGGTAGAGCAATTTGGTTTGTAAATACTGCTGTTCATTTTGCAAATCAGTGACTCTGAGAACAGGATGCTCGGGATGACCCTGATGAAGCCAAAGTGTAGCACCTACTGCCAGGAATGCACTTTAAACTGATATGTTGTCACTTCAAATTACTTTGCATTGACATCTGTGGTTATTTAGTATTACAAGTTAATTTGGCTGACTTCCAGAACAAATAAACAAGTGCAAAACTGTCTCAATGCATTTATTGTGCTTGAATGATTGAAGGCCTCTTTTGGGTGTGTGTGTATGGCTTTAATGTTCCAGAATAATTTTATCGAACAGCAGGAGTCAGCTAGACTTACAAACAAACTGTTCTTTTATTGTAAATTATATGAAATCTACATGGAAAAGACATTTTGTTTTAATTACAATACTAATAAATAGCAATTGAATAAATCATCTTACAGAAAATTATAAGCATAGCAGAATAAGCACAATAAGTATAATAGCAATATACAAGTGGGCCTGTTTATAAGAAGGCTTGAAATAATTAATGGAAAAAATAAAAATTTTAAATTGCTAGAAATAATTGAATAAACAGAAAATTAAAACTGTTGCAAAATGATTAAATATAAAAAAATGTCAATGCTATATAATGCTAAGCAATGGTTTTTCCCCCACGAGAATTCCAAATTTCTTACTATCTAACAACACCAGACAAAACAAGAGTGCTCATACTGTATGGCTATCACAATATGCAAATTTCAGTCTCTTCCTTATAACTTCTTCATACATCCATCACTACAATTGTAGTGCTTTGAATGACCATTGCCTCCACAGACTCCTATGTTTGCTTCCCAAGTAGAAGACTATTTGAGAAGAACTAGGAGGTGTGCCTTTTTCGAAGAAGAGACTAATGGCAGTGTTCTTTCTCTAAGTTTTAAAAATCTCTAGCAATGCCTAATTTGCCTCTGTTTCTGCTTGCTGCCTTTAGATCAGCATGTAAGTTCGTCACTACTGTTCTAATGCTGCGTCTGCTTTCCTGCCTGTTCCCATACTCGCTACCATGCAGATGCACTTACCTGAACTGTTATTAAGCTCTCAGTTAAAACTTTTGTTATTAGATGTCTGTGCCATAGTGTTATATCACAGCAATACAGATGTAACTAGGAGACACATTTAGATGTCTATATTTGAAAGAAATGACTTAAAAATGAGTGGCACAGTATGTGGGAGCTCTTTGAACCCCATCGTTCTCCATACTTACAATCAGTCAAGATGCATGTCTTAGCATTAACAGAACTCTGAATAACAATACAATATATATTAGAGTCACAGAAAAATTTTCATACTGATTCTGTTATAATTAAATATTTTTATTTTCAGAAATTATTCATAACAGAATTTTGGATGCAACAATTACATAAACATGACTAGAAAGATCATTATTGTGTAATTCACTAGACAAAAAATTAATGGCTAAGCAAGTAGAATAAAACATTCATTGGAAAACATAATTTTGTTTGTCTTCACACATATGTTGCTACATATTTAACTTGTGAATATAGCAATCATGGTGGCATGGTGTAAAATCTACGCTCAGTGTAAGGCACACAAATTCTCACTCTCCAGTCCAATGTGGTTCCAAATACAGCTGAGTACTGACTTTCCGAGTATGAACAGCTTTATTCATCTTCTAAATTCACATAATTATCAGCAGTAAATAAGCAAATATTACTGGGCATATTAATTACAGTGAATAACTTCTGTACTTTTTAGATACCTGACACAAGCTTGAGTCATAAGAGAGGAGAGAAAGATCCTTAGTTAAAAAAAAAAATCTCCATATAATAGGACTTTAAGCCATTCTGTATGTCATTTCCTTAATTAGTAACAGATGCGAATGTGGGAGGACCCAGGCCACTGTGGGTGGCATCACTCCTAGGATGGTTGGCCTGAGTACTATAAGGTTGCACACTGAATAAGTCATGCGAATGAAGCCAGTAAGCAGCACACCTGCATGGCCTCTGCATGAGCTCCGGTTTCCAAGTTCCCACCCTGCTTGAGTTCCTGCTATTATTGTTTCTGTGGTGAACTGTGGGTGAAGTAAGGCCCTTCCCTCCTCAAGTTGCTCTGCTCATGAAATTTCATCATAGTAATCGCATCCCTGTCTAAGACAGAAATTGCAAAGGGTAGTGGGGTTATTGCTCTGTCAGACCTGGACATCTTATTTGCGGAGAATTGTGGGAAGGACTTTGAACTTTTGTGTTGCCATTGAGTATGGAGAGCATAGTAAACTGTCCTGTAGGAATTCTTATGATAGGAATATTGAGAACACTGAAGACCATGGAGGACTGGCTTGTGCAGTTTCAGAGGGAAGCAAAGACTCCACTGGATCTTTTTGGGAATCTTAGGGTGGGGTGAAAGGCTGTGGAGACTGG
Source organism: Mus pahari (assembly GCF_900095145.1). Taxonomy (NCBI): domain Eukaryota; kingdom Metazoa; phylum Chordata; class Mammalia; order Rodentia; family Muridae; genus Mus; species Mus pahari. The sequence goes on from NC_034597.1 coordinate 99,168,199, forward strand.
TCAACTGAAGAGTCACTCAGCTGTAATAAACAAGTGACCCGAACCAATAAAGTAAAATCTTCCCTTTGCTTAAATAATTTATGCTGGTCAACTGGGGCTGAAGTAGAGACCAGCATCACTGAGGTGAATCTTTGGGGAAATGTTTCCTCAAGGCAGCTCACAGAATCTGCCTTACAGACTTGGCCATGGTCTGTTGACCCATGGTAGTATGACCTGATGGCCATTGAACTTGATAGTGTAAGAGTCTCTCAAGTGGTACTGTTTTTGAAGAAAATAATGATCATGGAGAGCAGTTGAGGCTTCATAATGTGTAGCAGGTCCATGAGGAGAGCCCAGAAAAGGCTATTGCTGGATGTGTGATCCATTAGCAGCAAGGGACTCCAGCAGTTTTGGAGATGCCTGTACCATGAAATGACCACCAAGATGAGTAGCAACAGTGTAGTAGAGCTATATTGAGCCTAGAAGACAAGCCATGTGCTGTGCAAAAGGCCAAACTGGAGAAGTAATCTGACACCCACAACCGTAGAGCCCAGAAGTTCATGAAGATCCCAGATGATTGGACACTGAGTCATTTACCCTGCTGGGATTTTGCATTGCTTCGTTAGTATCTTACTATGCCCTGGTTTTTCCCTTTTGAAAAATATATTTAAATTAATTTTGGTTTTCATAGGAGCCCAAGGCTCGAAGACTTTCAGCTTTTAAGAAAGATTTGGGATTTTTTTAAAAATGAGATTGGATACTTTAAAGATACTGAATATTTAATGTGTTTGGATTTATAAAGACTGTGAACCTTAAAAATATTTCTGTTTTATATTGTGATTATTAACATACTGAGAAAACAATGGGATGAATGAGAAAGGAAAGGTTCTAACTGAAAAGTGATGTGTTTGTGTGTCAATGTGAAAGGAGTTCTGGGTAGTTTTACTTTAGATTAACACAAGCTAAAATCATCATGGAGGAAGGAGCCTTATTCAAAAAATGTCTCCAACTATAATGCATTTCCTCAATTAGTGATCAATGGAGTAGGACCCATCTCATGGTGAATGGTACAATTTGTGGGCAGGTAGGTAGTTCTGGTTTCTTTAAAAAGAAAGCTGAGCTGGGCATTGGTGGCACAAGTCTTTAATCCCAGCACTCGGAAGGCAGAGGCAAGCAGATTTCTGAGTACGAGGCCAGCCTGGTCTACAGAGTGAGTTCCAGGACAGCCAGGGCTACACAGAGAAACCCTGTCTTGATATAAAGCAAGCCAGTAAGTGGAATTCCCAAGTGGCCTCTGTAGCAGCTTCAGCCTCCCGGTTCCTGCCCCATTTGAGTTCCTGTCTTGACTTCATTTGGTGATAAAAGCAATGTGGAAGTGTAAGCTGAATAAACCCTTTTCTCCCCAATCAGCTTTTGATTTGTGTTGTTTCATTCCATCACAGAGATATTGTCCCATTCATACTTATTACTGCCCAATGTAGCAAGTAATATATATGTATATGTACATATATAATATATTGTGTATAATTTTTTATATATAGCATATATAATATATATTGAATAGCCCTATATGTCCATTAATAAATAAATATATGATGAAAAGTTGGGATATACACACTGTAATTTTACTCATCATAAATAAAATTAGAATTTTACACATTCAGAAAAAAATGGATTTATCTTAAACTTGTCATTTTAAATTAGAAATCATAAACTTGGAAAGAAAATCCTACCCACCCCCAGTGTGGTGTGTGAGTGTGTGTGTGTGTGTGTGTGTGTGTTTACAGAATTTAAAGGGCATAAAACTGGGATGAAAAACATGAGATGGAGGGGAACAGGGCTTGTGATGAAGAGCTTGGTAGATAGTAATAGAATACATGTCACATGAAGAAACTGGCTAATGGAGTTAAAAGACAATATAGAAGAAAGCGAAGAAAGGAAACACAGGGGGTGCCAACTGTGTAGGGGAACTGACTTAAAGCAACATTAGTAGAATAGTTTTAACTTGATCAATTACATCCATTATATGGAGTTGGCTTTTTTCTTGGTCAGAATATTCGCCCACAGAATTATAGGGTTAGGCAATTGGAAATAGTTACTTTCTCTTTGTACAACCTATTCTACTGAACTAATTTTTTTCTTCGCTTTTATTGCACCCAGTAGCAGCCAACAACTACAATGGACTGGATTCAACTCAGAGGACTCAGTCCACTTGGTAGAAGCACATAACAGAATCCAGAAAGTTTTCCTCAAAGCTCCAAATGTGCACAAAATTCTCTACTCATGTGTTAACTTAAGAATCCCCCACCTGAATTAAATGTTGCTTTACATCAGCATTCTAAAGAATTTTATGTATACATTCGGAGCACTGAACAAAGTAAGTAGAATTAGTAAGTGAAACAGTAATAATGAAAAATTTAAAATCATGAAGAATAACGTAAAAATAAGATTCAAATTTAATTATTTTATTCTTTTGTTTATTTTTATTAATCATTTTATTCATTTACATTTCAAATAATATCACCCTTCCTGGTTACCCACCCTGTAACAAGCCCCCAACTCATCCTCTTTATCTCCCTCACCTTTGCCTCTATGAGGGTGTTTCTCCACCCAATCACTCACTCCTGTTTCACCCCTCTAGCATCCCCCAGTGCTGGGACATCAAGCTTCCCTCTCCTCCCACTGATGTCAAATAAGGCCATCCTCTGCTACCTATGTATATGGAGCTATGGATCCCACCATGTATACTCTTTGGTTGGCGATTTAGTCTTTGGAAGCTCTGGGTGATCTAGTTAGCTGATATTGTTCTTCTCATGGGGTTGTAATCCCCTTCAGCGCAATCACTCCTTCCCCTAGCTCTTCCATCAGTGTTCCATGATCAGCCCGATGGTTGGCTGTGAGAATCTGGTCAGGTGCTGGCAGGACCTCTCAGGGATCATCCATATCAGGCTCTTGTCAGTAAGAGCTTCTTGGCATCAGCAGTAGTGTGGGGATTTGGAGTCTGCAGATGGGATGGATCCCTAGGTCCACTGCTCTCTGGAAGCTCTTCCCATTTTTTGGTCTCTGTTCCATTCCTCCCCTCCCCCCCCCCCGCCGTCTTTCCTTTGGACAGGAACATTTCTGCGTTAAAAAATTATGTGTGTGGTCCCACACCTCAACGCGGGGCCGTGTCCGTCTACTGGAGGTGGTCTCTTGGTTGGGTATTTTGGCTGAAGTCGTCACCATTGGCTCCTGGGAGCTTTCTGCTTCTCTGAGACTTTCTAGTGGCTACACCCAGTTCCCCGTCGCCCACTGCTACATGTTTCTATTTAACTTCCTGACCCTCTGTACTTCTCTCTCGTCCCTTCCCATATCTGCTCCTGACCCCCCCCTCCATTATTTCCTTCCCCTTCTCTCACCCTCACAGGTCCCTCCATCCCTCTACCTCCTGTGATTATTCTGTTTCCCATTCTACGTAGGATTGAAGCATCTACACTGCTGATCTTAATTCTTTAAGACAGGGAAACTCCGTTTTCTAGCTCTGCCTGCATTCCTGGAGATCGGCAGGCATCAGGGACAAGCAAATATGGCCCTGCCCCAGAATTCTTGACCTTTAGGTCCTCTTAGGGTACACTCATCAGTAGTGAGCTGCACCTTGTTCCCTGTACTCCATTTTCACGCTGGAAATGCTGCCTGTATACATGGAGGCAACACTGGCACCAAGGACCTCAGGACACACTAGTACAAGGGACCCCGAGGCAAGGCTAGCACCCCAAACCTTACAGGCCATCCAACCCACAAAACACCAGTCTCTGAAAACTAGCGAGTCACCAGAATCCCAAGCCACTCAGGCTAGAAGACAGAGAGGAAACGAAAACCAGGGAAAACATCCAAAAGATACCCAATCAACAAAGATAAACTCAGAAATGAGCATCTAAACATGTAGTAGCCACAAGATGATTAATATATTTAAATATAGTCAAACAAATTTCACTCATAGATGAAGAGAAAACAGCAATAAAATGTTTTATTTATTACTATTATTAAAAATGAAATTATCTTTTAAAATATAAGTCCAGAATCTAAGTTTTCAAAAACACAAATTATTTAACATGTTTTGCAATGGAATCATATCTGTATAGAAAACTGAGCATGTTCAGTATGTAGCTAGTACTTGTATGCATTAAAGTATGGGAGAATGCCATTAGGGATTATATAATGAATTGATTGGTACAGATATATAGTTGCATATCAGAACCACCTATGTTTGGGCACCACCTACATATGTATAAGGTTTAAGTAAAGAGAAAATAAGAAAACAATTAATTTTCCAGAATATAACCCCAGAGTTAAGCAATATAGCACTCAATACATATATATCAAATCATTTAAACATGAATATCATTGCAAAACTCAGAGCTCCTAAGAAAAGACTACTTTTAATAAACATACAACTATATTTAATGGTAATGGTTTGATATGATTTGCAAAAGGGACTGTAGTAGAACGTGAAAACTGAGGGGTCTTTTGTTATTTTGTTTATGACAGTGTAGGCTTAGGTTTCTCAAAACCTACTTTATCAAGGGTTCTAAAGTGCTTCAACCTCTCTTCTAGCTCACCTATGAGAGACAGAGAAAAAGAAAGGAAATGGGATGGGAACATGTTTGTATGCAGTTCTTTGGGGCAATTCCAATCTTTGTTGTCAGGATGTTAGCAGTCTGCTCCAAAACATCAAATACAAGTCAGCAGAGGTCCAGTCCAATGTGTAAACATGAAAACTGTGTCAGTAGCAGCAGGTTGGTCCAGAAGAAACTGATGGGCTCCACTCAATAGGCATGTGTCTGCAGAAGTGGCGCAAAACAGCCAGGATACCACAGGAAGTTCTCAGGAGCATTTCTGTCTATGAAGTCATGACAAGCAAATATCAGCAAAGACCAGCAAAGCATTGCAAGGCAAACTGAAGCCAGAGCATAGTCAGTGAAGACTAATGAAGTATTGCAAGGCAAACCAACACAAGAGAGTCAGTCGCAGATTTTTGTGTTATACATACACTCTTTCCAATCATCATGCATCCTTTCAAGTGTCTGCCTCAGCGAATCATCCTCTCATAAAACAGCTTTCAGAAAAATACCATATGACACAACTAAGTCTTCACAGAAATTTGAACTTAATGATACTTATATTTTACAGACACACACATACATGCCATGTACACATAAATAAACACAATATATATTATATGTGGAATATATATATATATATATATATATATATGGATTGATGGGGTAGGGGTGAGGGCTGGAGGTGTGCGACAGGGGAAATAGAAGGCCTTCCTCAAGGATCTTTGACTTACAGCTGACAATCTTTCTCCGACAATCTTTAATGAAGCAGCTTTCTGAGATGACCTTAACTTTGGTTTATTTCTTTATTCAGGGAGGGTTAGATACGCTTTATTTGGGGTAAACCAAGGGTTATATCGTTTTAGAGAGGGGGGTGAGAACATCCAGGATGGTGAAAGGTTATTGGCTGAAGGCTAAGGCTATTGAGATGTGGTATGTGACTGACTATCTCTGACTACCTGGTTAGGGATATCTGGGTTATGTGCTCCGAGGTTGGCATGGAAATAGGGAGGAAGTTACTTCTACTCCTGCCAGTCTCAGATTTTGAGATTTTTCAGGGTTTGAAAAGGCAAATCAGTTCCATGCCAGTTCCTATGCTGGCAAGGTCTGCAGGCCCCAAGAACTCTCTCTGATGACAGTTCTGCTAGGCTTCACTCTGCGAGTATAGCAGAGTTTCATTAATAGTGTCAGGGCTGAGCTGGGGGTGGAAGCTGAGCTGGGGAAGGTAGATGGGGAGAGAGTAGTTGAATGAGTTGGACTGGGAAGAGAGAAGGGAGGGAAACTGCAATCTGTGATTAGGATATAAAGTAAACAGATAACTCAAGAAAAAAAGAAAAAACCAATAAGAACGTCTAAATTACTCCTCATAAGTGTGATTAATTTAAAATTTTAATTTACTATAATCTCCATATACTTCACATGAATTAATGAGTGCAATTTTACATCAGCAAATTAATAGGAAACCTATAATGGATTATTTCTTTAACTTAAAGATCTTGAGATGAACAATATGAAAATTATATATTTTGTTGAATGCACATTCTTCCATTATTAATATATTTAAGCTTTTAAACTAAGCATTAATACCTACTTTTATAGCCTATGCATTAAATTTTCATGCTTTTATTTCTCTTATTTCCTCTCAATAAAGGTTTTTCCTATAATTACCGATTCTAGAGATTTTTTAGGATATAAAATATGCTAACTTTGTTTTTAATATATCCCTTAATATATATATTGCAATCTATCTTATTTTTCTTTATATATAATCATATATATAAATTTATATATAATTATATATATAATTATATATATATTTATATATATATATATATAATTTTTATTCTTGGAGAATTTCTTTCAGCTTTTACAATTAATTTATAACTAAATAATTATGTGGGATTTTATTTTATCTTTTTTTTTTATCACCGTATGTGTGAATAACAAATACCCTCCCAGTTCAGCAACACAGCAGGGAACTTTAAGACCACTTTATCCAAGCCTATGAGTCTCACCGAGCTGCACATCAGAGTCTTGATCACACCATGCTGGAGCAATATTAAGAAAGAAATCCCTTATATGGTGTTCACAGAGATGGAAGCATAGAAACAGTAAGGTATGACAGACCTTTAAAGTACCTCAGATTATGGGCTCTGAATTTTGTGACTACAGAGAAGGACTGAAGACAGCTGGTACCATTGTTTCTCATTTATATTCAATAAAAACAGAACCATGCGTTCTGCTATGTAGCAATCTTGAAGGTGTATGTAACTGAAGTCCTAAATCATGAACAATTAAGAAGAGTCTGTTATGTTGGGTAAAACTAACCTACACAAGTACCTTATTAAAAGAACTGTTAGCTTCAAAGACATTGTGATGATATAGGGAGCACTATAATTTAATATCTATATGCACAAGCTATGTGCTTGACATCCACATATTCTTTGTAATCTTCTAATATATGCCATTTTCTAAAAGCTCACATTTTAGCTGGGCGTGGTGGCGCATGCCTTTAATCTCATCACTTGGGAGGCAGAGGCAGGCGCAAATTTCTGAGTGAGTTCGAGGCCAGCCTGGTCTACAGAGTGAGTTCCAGGACAGCCAGGGGCCAGAGCTACACAGAGAAACCCTGCCTCGGAAAAAAAAAAAAAAACTCACATTTTATTTGGCAATATAAGGATTCTATAATATTTACAAAAACGTTTTTCGCCATTTCCTTTCAGTTTTAGTTTGCAATAGATTCAATTTATTTGAAGATGGTCTATTAGAGATTCAGGGTATATTTAGAAATATAGAGTATTATTACCATAATGTTAATTGCTAATATATTTTCTTGGATGTCTTCATTGATTTCTCTCATTGTCTCTACTTCATCTGTGTTATCATGATGCAATTCGAAACATCTTTTATAATTCCCAGCACATGATTTTACAGAGATATCAGTAATTAAGCATATCTACATTCATATCTTCAAAAATCCGCACTATTTTTTAAAATCAAGTTATTGGCAGTACAAAAATATATATAGAAACTCTTGATCATCACAATGACACAAATAATACTAACATGAAAATAATAATTTTAAGGACATACATATACATTAATATATTAACCCATATTCATATTCAAATGAAACATTCTAAGGTTTTTGGTTAACTCCAGCATATTCCACAAGGTATGATACATATTTATTAACTAATGTATATCAATTCTATAAATGTTAAATTGTAACAAAAATGATGGCTCTTAACAGGAAAAATGACAGCATTTGTTCTTTATACAGTGTTTGCAGCAATTACTTCCATAATTTTCCCACATTCATCTTCACCTTGACTCTAATCTATGTTTTCTCCTTATATATGTCACAATGTCTCTGAACGATAATTTCTTATCTTCACAGTATTTCTCATAATCATCTTTTTTTTTTTTTTTTTTCGAGACAGGGTTTCTCCGTATAGCCCTGGCCATCCTGGAACTTACTTTGTAGACCAGGCTGGCCTCAAACTCAGAAATCTGCCTGCCTCTGCCTCCCGAGTGCTGGGATTAAAGGCGTGCGCCACCACATCCGGCCTCTCATAATCATCTTTACAATGTCTCTGATTTTCTTCTATAAAGCATCACAGTGCCTGTAAAGCTTTATGATATTTTGCCTTCTATATTATTTTTCAATGAGTAAATTTAGGAATATAATATTTGACAAGGAATGTTCTTGTTTTCTTCAGGTTCAAGTTCAACAGAAATATAATTATTGATAACTTTTATTATTTGCATACAGCATATACATGTGTTTGTGTGTGTGTGTGTGTGTGTGTGTGTGTGTGTATTCTACACAATTTCAGGTCATCTATCCCTACAGAGTGAGAACTTGTATTTACAAAGGGAAACAGAAAAGAAACTAACCAGATAACAGACAACTTTAAAGAAAATATGTTATATCATATATATTTATAACATTTATAAATATAACATATTTATGATATATAATATGTTATATTATATATTATATATAATACCGTTTTTTGAAGTAAAATGCGTGAAAATTGAGATTTTCTTCTTAAACAATATAAGGGGCACACAAACAAAAAGCATCACATATTAAATCTATCTTTTTTTCTGAAAAAGATATATGAAAGGTGAAGAAGACATTTGGAAGAGGGGATTTACATCAGGCAAGTAAGAAAAGGCAATGGAGGTGAGTATGTTCAAAGGGATTACATAGATGTATGAAAATGGTCCAAGCAAATAGTTCATAAAATTGATATATTGCAGCAAATATCTTTAAAATCTTGCATCAGATGGAACCATGTAAATTAATATTTCCTTTAGAGTCAATCTCACCCTAAGTATAATTGTTGTGATCAAAAAGAAGACAAATTTGAGGAATCAGGAAGCCTGAGTCACTTTTTAAGGAGTAGCAAGTGATGAAGCCTCTATGGAAATGAATGTGGCAGTATTTACAACACCCAAAACAGGGCTAACGAGGATCTAATGATTTGTGTATGCTCCTAAAAGACTCCATATTCTACCACTGAGATTGATGTACATCCATATTTATTGCTGCTATATTCACAACAAAAGTGAGGTAGGAATATTTGGCACATGCACAATGGCACTTTGTTTAACTTTAAGCTTCAATTTCCAGGAGGTTATCTATCTTTAAATTGTTTTGTTAGTGAAGCAACCTAGACCCTTAAAGACAAATAGAACCTGCGCTCACTCATATGTAAATCCTAAATTTTATTTTTGTATTTGTATATATATAAAAGGACAGGGGATGATTTTGAGAAAGGATGTGGAAGAGACTACAAATTATATAAGATTGGAAAAGATTGACAACTCAGGGTGAATGCTACATATGGGGAACACAGGTCAATGGGGAAAGATAAATGGACACAAGGTGAACAAAATTAGTCAGTATGCAGTCCCATAAAAAACATTACTTAGAAGGAGATATAAAAACAAAAACAGTGAAGCTTTGAGGAAATTTGATACATTCTCTAAAACTTATTTTATGGTTCAAATTCATAGCTTCTGGATGAGTCGGCATATTCTGGTACTTTGGTTTTATAAATTAGAAGAGTAACTTGTTATTTATCTTCGGCTATTTTTTTCATGCCATGGCATACAGGGAAATTTTAATAATGCCTGTGCTCTATTTCACTGTGTGATTTCCTGATGACTTTGTCCTGTTCAAATTCAGCCACCTGTTCCTGCCTGTCGTTCTCCACCGTGGTCAGTTGGCTAATGCTGTTTCACAGGAGTCTCCATTTGTGTCACACAGTCTGAGACTGTGTGCTGCAGACTCTGCCAGCCATGCCTTCAGGTCACAGCCTGCTGCTATCCAACCTTTGCTTACCCCAAGGCCTGCAGAGCTGCACTGGTGCAAAACAATGTTGACAGACTGGCCTCTTCCCAAATCCTTGTTGGGAGGATGCCTGTCTTACCATTTGGTCTCTCTCTTCGGGCTGATAGAAGCTTTGAATCATCCGCTATTCTGGCCCTGAAAATATTGTTTCATAGAATCAGCATAACTTTCCCTAAGCAGATGTGGTACTCAATTTTATACTAGGTCAACTTCTTTGTTAATTTTTTCAAATTTATAGAATAGTGTTTTTTTGCAAAGGCATCACGTTTAGAATTTTTGAGCCACTGAAAATATCACATTTTTGAGGAAATGAAGAGAGAGGTATATAGATATGAAGACACTGTTTCTTGAGGTCGAGTACCTGTGTACCTATTCAAAAACAGGAGAGAGTCACTTTGGCATTAATGGAAGGTTTTAAAGAGAGAAATCATTAAATCAAAAATATTATATATCTAGTCTATTAAATATATAATTATTATTGAAGTTATTGTATATATTTAAAGGATGATTTACACATGGGAAGCAGGAAAGCATTAACAAATATAATATAGACTACAAACAGAAATTAAACAAGGCAGAAATTAAACAAATATTTATTATGCAAAATAATATTTTAGATTTAACTACTATTTATGAAATTTATATAAGATAAAAACCTTAAATGGCATGAAATTTTTCACTATATTGTAATTTTCAAAAAAATATTTTAAAAATATTTTTTAAGTAGGAAAATCTATATAAGCGTTTTGTCCTTGTCTTACTGTATTTTCTTCTCTTGTGTGGTGTTGTCATTTGGAGACCTGATTCTCTCTTAGCAAAATGAACATGGTGTGGATGTTGGGGAGAGAGAAGTTTGGAGGGACAGTTGACTTGTCAGAATGCATTATATGAGAGAGAAGATTTATTTTCAATAAAGAAGAAAAGTGCAGAAAACTTGGGTAAAGCATGTTAATATAGTTAGAAATATAGAAAAAGTTCAGTAGTAAAATGATAAGTTGCTGTGTTTTTAATTTATTATTTATAAATTTTATACATGCATATAATGAATATTGATCAACCCCACTCCTCATTCTTTCTTTCTGACTTCCCATCATAGCCTACAAACTTTCCCTACCAACTTCAAGTGCTTTATTTTTCAATGCATTGAGTCCACTTAGCTTTGCCTACTTGTGGATGAGTAGGTGAGTAGAATACCACTGGTTGGGAGATGGACTGACTGTTTGGGCCCTAATCTAAATTAAACCTATACTTCCTATAAAATCATTGAAAACCAATGGCTCCTTATATAGAGGTGTGGATCTGTGAATCTATGCCCCATCCAGGCTAGAATTTTGCCTGACTTCATTTTGTATAGGTCTTGTGTATACACATAAAGGTCCTGAGAGTTCTTGTAGGGAGTGACTCTGGCATGTATAGAAAAGACTGTATTGTAACACATACCATCTCTGGCTCTTATAACCCTGCTGTTCCGTTGGTAAAGGAGGTATGATTAAGTCTTCCATTTAGAAGGTCCTTAGTCTTGCAAAGATTATAGGTACAGGGGAATACCAGGGCCAGGAAGTGGGAGTGGGTGGGTTGGGGAGCAGGATGGAGGAGGGTATAGGGGACTTTCTGAGAGGAAACTAAGAAAGGGGATAGCATTTGAAATGCAAATGAAGAAAATACCTAATAAGAAAATGAACATCAAAACAAGGTTTCTTTTGGCTCAAAGTGCCCTTCAAGGGCATGCATTAGGTCACCTAAGGACAGTCCATGGGCACACCCCTTACGGGTCCACACAATCCCCATTAGCACCATCCCATTTACACACAAATTTTTGTGGAACACTACTTGAGTTCAAACCATGGCATTCTCTATGTTGGTGGGGGTTGTTTCTCTTTTTAATTTTTTAATTAAAAATTGATTTCATACAAAAAAAAAAACAAAAAAAACCAACAAAACAAAACAAAACAACAACAAAAAAAGAAGTCAGGAGTTCAGTCTCTTACTCTTTACTTTGTTCATTCTGTGATTCTCTTCATTTTTTGTTTTCTACTACTGAAAGAATTCATTGATGAAGGTTCAAACCTGTACAATCTTTGCATGTGTTTAGTATTCAGCTTAATACTATGTCAACTTAGCTGTCCAATGGGTGTAAGTTCTCCCCTACAGTTAATGAGCTACCATGGATTCTTGGCCCAAGTTACTGTATCAGTAATGATTTATTAACAAGACTAAAGAGTTTGAGGGAATTGTCAAGAAGAACATGTGATCAAATGTGTTCACTGCAGTACTAATGAGCACAAATAAACCGACATGGGAGTGTGTTATTAAGCCATAGAGAAATCAAAATCATCTTTTGTTTTTGTTTGTTTTGTTTGGGTGCCCAGCACTAAACAAGAAAGCTACATTAACCTTTCTACCTCCAAAGCTCAGAGAATATCTTGGAAAGGAGGGAAAAAGAAGATAAGAGTAGGAGAAAAGAGAAAAGGCCTGTGAAAGGCTGTCTTCTGGACATGGCAGGACTAACATAATGATGAACTCACAGGAACTGACTTTCCTAGCACAAGACCTACAAAACTGAAAGTGGGCCAAAATCCCTGCTTGGACAGTGTGAGTTACATATCCCCTTACTGAGAAGTTATTGACAGGGGACAGATGTTGAATTCTTTATTAAGTATATGGCTTCTTGTATGTTCCCCCCATTCTGGTGGAGGACTCAAAATTTATGCACAAAATTCAAGGCAATTCTGTATAATGTTTGTGAGCTGTAGAAGAGAAGAAAATGAAGAAGAAACAGTGAATTGAAGATGAATTCACTTTTAAAATGTTGTCTGTCATTCTACTCTGTCTGTTGCACGATTCTGAATCTCACCTTGTATCCTATATCTTTGTCTGTGTACGTGTCTTTCTTTGTATTTTTACCCCGCACCAAAAGGCTTTGCTTTCTCTTTTATTGAATTGTACAGGAAGAATGATGTGGAGATGAGATGGAATCCCTTACAGAAAATGTTCGCAGGGTTTTACACCATATTAAGTCATAAACTCAACTGATCCCAAATAACCTCAATAAGAAAGTATATTATAAGTATTATTTTCAAGCAATGTGCATATGAGATAATCAACATTAGGAGCGTATATTAATTTTATAGGGTTTTTTTTCAGCCTGTAATTTCTTTTTCAGGAGGTAATTGCCATAGCACAAATACAAACATGCAAGCATTGCACTAGGGGATGGAAAGGACACATGATTGGAGATTAAAGCTCTGTTTTAGTTTAGAATGGATAAGCTGATTACCTAAGAAATACAAAGCAAGTAAGGTTGGCGCTGACATTGTACTTTTAAAGACAGGTTAAAGACATGGCTGAGCACACAGAAGAATAATCGTACTAAATTTTTAAGTGACCTCAAGGTGTAGTATTTACTCTGGATGAGATCCAACAAAAGGTACAGTCTCTTAGATGTAAGAAACATTTTTTTATCATAATGCATCAACCATAACTCTTCCCACCTGAATTTTCCTAATTTATAAAAGCTCTCATAGATATGCCCAGATATTTCTTTTCAGGGTGATTATAAATTCTGTCAGTTTTACAATTAAAATCAATCGTCATAAACATGGCAATTATATTTTAGCTTGAAAAACAAACTCAAAATCCTATTTTTCCTTATGTTGTGAGATTAAAATATGATTATGGAATTTTCCCCTTCCTTTTCATTCTTTCAAAACATTTCATATCTCCCCCTGAACTCTTTCAAATTTATGACTTTTGTCTCTTCTTTTTTTCCATAGTATTAAAAATAAATTTTCTCTTAAACTTTATCCTAATTGCAAATTCCCCTCTCTCTTGTCCTACCAGTTCTTCCCCATTCCCATCAATACAAGTCCATTTGAGTTTTCATCATTAGAGAGCAGCAGGTGCCAAATCATAGCAAAATAAAACACAAAAACTTGAAACAAACTTGTCCATCGTAGTTGGACAAGGCAAACAGAAGAACAAAAGCACAAGAGAAAGCAAAAGAATAAGAGACTCACTTGTTCACCAACTCTCGAGTCCCAGAAAACTCCAAACTGAAAGCTGTAATATGCAGAGGAACTTGTGAGGACCTGTGGCAACCCTGTGCTTGATGCTTCAGTCTCTGTAAATTCATACAAGCTTTGTTCAGTTGATCTAGAGAGCCTCCATCTCCTCTCTTAAACTTTTTCTACCTCTCCTTCCAAGGCATTTCCTGAGCTATGTTGGATGGAATGTAATGGAAACATCCCATTTGGAGCTTTTTGTTCCAAAGTTTCACTCTCTCTCTCTCTCTGTATAATACATGGCAGTGAGTCTGTAAATTTGTTCCCATCTGTAGGAGGAAAAAAATTTCTCTGGTGAATATGAACATAGCAGAATAATAATCTATGAATATAGCAGAATGTAATTAGTCATTTTATTACTACTTTTTATTTATCTGTTTTCTGGCATTTTTTCTTTTTATTTACCCTAAATCTCTGTGCTTTCTAGTATCCTATTCTTGGTCACCCAAACAGTGTCAGGTATGTACAGAGTGAGCCTTAAGTCAATTCAGATATTGGTTGGTTATTCCCACAAGCTTTGTATTGCCATTGCCACAGTATATTTTTCGTCTAGTATACCTGTTAGCATCAGAATCGGTTTACAGTTAGCCTCCGAATCCAGCGATGACATCCTCCCTAGGAGACAAGAAGAACCTCCTGCATCTGTTGCCATGGCTACTGCTGCATACTGCCTGCTCATGCCTAACTCCCATCACCTGTGCATGGTGGTGCCTGTCATTACCTGGCATCTGTGTCACATCCCAGATAAAAGACAGACATCCAGACCCATCTCTCTCTTTTCTCTTCCTTGCTTCTTCCCCCCTTCAATAAAAAAACCTCTTTCATGGGAACTGTGCTGACTCCTCATGATCTATTCAGAAACAAGCTGCCTTTCAACTAACAACACAATTGTACAAAATGTTTGCAGCTACCTTGGTGTTTATTTTTCTCTTTTGATAGGCTGAAGAGTACCTTATCTTGCCAAAACCATTAGAACTAAATGGTGAAGGTTTTATGTAGGCAGCAGGTTGTCCTCTTTCTGATTAGTGAACTATCTGGGTGTCTGGTCTTAGTCTCCCATCAGCTTGTGGAAAACAACCTCTTATATTGGCAACTCCTGTATTGTTTGGGAATTTCCATGGAACCCATTCAGATAACAACTTAGATCTGAGAGTCAGACCATGGGGGGTGGGCAAGGGAGAAGTTGTTCATGCCCTCTTTTTCATTGAGATTGTGAGAGCAAGTATCAGGTATTTGCTGTGGGATTTTGACTTGTAGGAATATCAAAAACTACACACATGTCTCACTTTTTGGCTTAAACATGAACTGAACACAGACAACAGTAAACATGCTGAAGTGGAAAGGGCAAAGACCATCAGGCCTCAGAAACTTTCAATCCATCCTGGATTACGTGCAATTATAATTTGTAATTCTTACATACAAATATATACAAAACCCCAGCATTTTGTTTTGATAATATCATGAAGTACATCAAAGTGAGGGTATTCTCTCATATTTGTGGTTAATTGTTATTATAAAAAATTAAGTATGTACATATAAGCATACACACAGACACCAGACACACACACACGCACACACACACACACACACAGGCACAGAGGAAAGGAGAACACAGGAATCAAATTTCTGACATTGTGTTAATATGTTGCTTTTCAGTAAGCTCCAAATCACTGGGTTTCTTTCTTCTCATCTACTTAATTTATGAAAATCTGTACTGTCAGCAGGCTTTCTGAATACCTTTACATATTAAATGTGTTTTGATAATACAAAAAGAAAATTTCTCAAAAAGTAATTATTTTTCTCTTTAATGTTTTCTCTTTAATGAAAGGTAGCTTTTATTTTGACACATACCATTCATTCCCTATTTCTTTATTTCTTTTTTATTATATTCTGAAACAGTCTCACAAACACCCAGAGTGATCTCTTCTTACTAGTTTGCCCAGACTTAGGCTTCTCTTGGCTTTGCCCTCAATTCTCAAGTGACTGAATTACAGGCATGCACTGCCATGATCAACAACTGTGAATTTTTTTTTTTGAAATAAAGAATAATTTTCAGGAAAGAAAACATTCTGCAATGTATAAGTTAAAATAAAAATGAAGATATAGTATTGACTTGCAATCATTACTACACAAGATAGTCGAGGACTTACTTCTCATGGTAATGTGGACAAATATTGATGCTTAGTACAGAGACTATGAGCCGGCTGGCCAGCATCAAAAGATGAAATGATGATGGTGATGATGGTGGTGGTGGTGGTGATGATGATGGTGGTGGTGGTGGTGGTGGAGGTAGTGATGATGATGACAACAATGACAATGATGATACTTGCCTCTTAAATAGCTTCTCTTTTCTATCCTCTCTGTTCTTAGCTGGGAGGTGGTGGCGCACGCCTTTAATCCCAGCACTTGGGAGGTAGAGGCAGGTGGATTTCTGAGTTGGAGGCCAGCCTGGTCTACATAGTGAGTTCCAGGACAGCCAGGGCTACATGGAGAAACCCTGTCTCCAAATGGAAAAAGAGAGAGAGAGAGAGAGAGAGAGAGAGAGAGAGAGAGAGTCAAGTGTATCTGATATGTAATTTAGTCTGTCAAATCTTTCCCTAATTTACTTTGTCTGCCCCTCAAGTAGACCTCACTTTCAAACATGACTGCTTCCTTCTACAAATTAGCCTACCTACATTGTTTGGGATTAAGGGCTTGTAGTAAGCAAGTGTCTGTATTCCAGCCAGATGATAGATTTGGATATAATTCCTTGCTAAGCAGCCAGGTGGCTGGATTAAAATTACTCCACACCCAGCATGTTTCCTGCTATGTTCCGATGTCTCCATTTTCTTGTAAGTTCTCATTACCTCTGTCATTTACACTGTCTTGGTTCCCTCTGTTGTAACTGGACACATATCCTTCCATAGTGAGGTTGATGATGCAGAAATCACATTTAAGGCAGAAAATTCTAAAATTTCTTATTCTTTACATCTGCTAATCACAATCTCCTGAAAAGAAGAAGCTTTTGTGATGAGGGTTGAGTGATGCATTAATCTATGGCTATAACAATAAATCATTAGGAGTCAGTTAAATACCATGACCACTAGGCAACATAGTGGTGTAGATTCTTTCTTCAGGTTTCTGACCTGTCTAGCTATAATTTCCTGATCTTTAGTGTCATCAGGTATGGGTTTATTTTTTTGAGCAGGACTGAAATCCTGTCAAAAGTGGTTGATTACTTGCATGATGTTCATCTTTCTATTACACCATGGGCGTGTCTCGACAGGCCCATCATTCTGTAGTTTCTCAGGGTTCACAGCTAAATAATACTCATGATTATATCTCTCCTCTCACAATGGGCACTTCACCCTCCAGCACTGCAGAAACTACAAAGTAGGTATTAAGCTTCCACTTTAATTCTAACTGGATTTTTGCTTGTTTTATGACACATATATGTTGTATCATGAGTAATGTGGTCTTACCATCAAGTTATGGGGAGTAACCATTAGAATTGGTAATAGCTTATGATATATAGGGGGTTTTAAGAAATCACTGGCAAACAACTCCAAAGCATAAAAACTAAATCTTTGCAAAGGTCCTTTCATTTATTATAAACATTTCATCCTGTAAGTAAGGGAAAGTCTATTTCAGCTCTTTTTTGTATGTATGTATGTTTGTATGTATGTATGTATTCATGCATGCATTAAGTATATATTATGTATGTATATGTTTTATGTAAGTATTATGTATGCATATATGTATACCTGAATATATGTATACATATTTATATTTAGGAAACTTCTAGAGTAATAGAACTCCACATGTGTCTTAGTCAGGTTTTCTATTCCTGAACAAACATCATGACCAAGAAACAGTTGGGGAGGAAAGGGTTTATTCAGCTTACACTTTCCACATTGCTGTTCATCACCAAGGAAGTCAGGACTGGAACTCAAGCAGGTCAGAAAGCAGGAGCTGATGCAGAGGCCATGGACGGATGTTCCTCACTGGCTTGCCTCCCCTGGCTTGCTCAGCCTGCTCTCTTAGAGAACCCAAGACTACAAGCCCAGAGATGGTCCCACCTACAAGGGGCCTTTCCCCCTTGATCACTAATTGAGAAAATGCCTTACAGATGGATCTCATGGAGGCATTTCCTTAACTGGAGCTCCTTTCTCTTTGATAACTCCAGCCTGTGTCATGTTGACACAAAAGTAGCCAGTATAACATGTTTTTTTTTTTTTTGAAAATTCTTCAGTGTTATTTATCACTTTATATATTCCCTCTTCTACACTAGTATCTCCTTCTCTACCTCAATTTACCTATTCCTCTTGCATTATTTCCTTTTGACATTTTTGACTGTCAAAAAATTAATAAGAGGCCCATAGATGAGAACTTTTTCAGGGGAGGGGAGATAGATTCTTTTATTTTTTCATAAGTTTACAAGTGGTTTGGGTATATATACATATGTGTACCACATGTTTGACTTTGACCTTGGAAGCTAGAAAGAGCATCTTTAAGATCTTCTTAAATAGAAGTTACATAATGTTATGAAGAGCCATGTGGATTCTGGAAACAAGCATGAGTTTTCTGTACACACAGCAAATTCTCATAAGTGCCAAACAATCTCTTGAGGCCTGGACACTTGTATTTTAAATTAAAGCAATTAAATAGTATTTTAAAAATTTTGAACTACATTTTATTTCTGAAATATTTTTATATGTTAAGACTCTTGCTAATTTATACCATTTGGACTTCAGATGTATTTTAAGGGACCTTTGTTTGATAACCTGTAATACCCATCTAGCTGGAAAGTAAAAAAGGAGGCAGATGTATTTATGAAATGACAAGAATCTGCTAATAAAGAGAGATAACTGTGTAAATTTACCAGGGACCTAAAATATCACCACCATGTTTCTATAAAAAGAGAATGTTACAACTCTATTCATTATAAACAATGAACAAAGAAGTATAGATATTAAGGAAAAGCATAAGCTCACTTTTTCCTTTCTTTGTCAGAACTCCATTGTGTAGAGAATGTACACTCCCCACAAAATTGAAGATGACTGGAAAGAAATCCTAAAAAGACCACATTTTCAATCCAAAGCATCTCTTCTTCATGCTAATAGGAAGTGACCAACACACAAAACATGCAAATGTGCACACACACACACACTAATTACATAGATACATATAATAAAACATTTTGAAGAAAAAGATCTCAGCAGTAGGAAAAAAGGCTCATAGAAGAGAAATTATTGAGAAAGAGAGGATAGAAGTAAATGGAAAGACATATGCACTATATATTTTGACGAAAATATTCTTGTATAACAGAACACCATGCACGATGATTATATAGCGAATCATTGTTTTAAATAAAAATATTAGTATAGTGAATTTTGTTTCGTATCACAATCATAGTTACACAAATTAAGTAATTACACAATTGAACATGTTCATTTTAAAATATAGATTCACTTATATTTTTCCAATAACAAAAATATTCTCCAAAAAGAAGTGTGAGCAAGAATGACCAGCAGGAGATCCAAGATACCAAACCATGGCTCGTAGGAAGTTACAAACCTTTGCTTTCTGTCGTCTCTGGGACTTTCCAGGGGGGTCTCCCCTCTCTCAAACCATGGACACAGATGCAGTGTGTTTCCATTCATTGTTCTTGCCCTCTGGGCTTCTCTCAGGTCTCTCCTCATACCTGATCCTGCCCCTTCTCACCTTTCCCCCCTCTTTCATCCAGTCCCTCCCTCTGCCTCCTGTGATTATTTTCTTCTCCCTTCTAATTGGGATTGGTGCATCCTCCCTTGGGCCTTTGTTCCTGTTAATCTCAGGTGTTGTATCATGGGTGCTCTATACTTTTTGGCTAATATCCATTTATCAATGAGTACATGGTATGCATGTCTCTGGGGTCTTGGTTACCTCACTCAGGATGATATTTTCTAGTTCCTGTAAATTTCATGATGTCCTCATTTTTAAAGCTGAATAGTATTACATTTTGTAAACGGGACCATATTTTCTGTGTCCATTCTTCAGTTGAGGAACATCTGGGTTACTTCCAGTTTCTGGCTATTATTAGCTATTACTGGCTATAATGCTGCCTTAGACATAGCATACCATGTGTCCTTGTGTTATGATTTAGTTATATGGTCAGGGACTGTATAGCCGGGTCTTCAGGTAGAACTATTTCAAATTTTTTGAAGAACCATCAGACTGATTTCCAGAGTGGTTGTACCAGTTTATATTCTCTACAGCAATAGAGGACTATTACCCTGTCTCTACATCCTTGCCAGCATGTGCTGGCACTTGAAATTTTGATCTTAACCATTCTGATTAAGGTAAGGTGGAGCCTCAGGGTAGTTTAGATTTGCATTTCCCACATCACTAAGGATGTTGAACTTTGTTTAGGTGCTTCTCCACTGTTAGATATTCCTCTGTTGAAAATTCTCTGTTTAGCTCTTTACCCCACCTATTTGATTGTATTTTCCTGTATTTCCTTAAAGGATTCATTTAAGGAAATGAATTTAAGGAAACTCATTCTCTAAAGGCTTCTATCATCTTTGTAAGATTGGGTTTAAGGTCATCTTTTTAGCATTTTGTCTAAACCCTACCCCACATTCTGTCTTTTCCTCTCTCTGCCTTTCTCTGCCTCTTAACTCCTCTTCCCATGCCCTGAATATATTCTATTCTGTACTAAAACCATCCTGTGGCTGGTCCCTCAGGGCGAAGGGATGCCTCGGCATGGGCCGCTGAGACATCCCCTTCGCCCATGCCTGACTACACCCCCACAGAACATATCTCCTCTCTCTTTATCTTTTTATAAACACATCAACCTTCTTTGCTTTGTTCCTGTTAAGGCATTTGGGCTATACATGGTAGAATAGATGGGCTCTAGTGCTGCTATATTGCCCGTGCTCTTGTTGACTGTGTTCTTACACTAGCCTTAAGTCTTCTGTTTGTCCCTGGTGGTGTTGGCTTGAAGTTCCTGATTCAACAGGAATCCTCAGGTAGGTAAGAAGAGGGTTGGGCTTGACAGTGGAGCTCAGGGAAGAACAAACTACTCACCTCAGTTAGCTGTTCCCTGGGTGGTCCTGCAGACCTCCTGGGGAAGAGAGGTAGAGTTCTAGGCCTGTTGGTGGAGCTTCGGAGACAGAGGTCAGCTTACATTTGCTGTCTGTGCTTCAGGTGGACTGGGGATTTTCCTTGGGGCAGGCAGGCCTCCTGGTCACAGGAAGGTGATGGAGCTTTTTGGGGCCAAGTCACTGCTGATGGCTGTGCCTCAGGTGGAAGAGGAAGGAGATAAGTATCTGTAGGTTTAAAAATGCGTGACCAGGTTAGAATTATCTAAGCCTGAAGGAAAGAGGAGGTACAACATTGAATCAACAGGACACTTGATTTGGATGACAAGTGAAATTTACACCCACATATGCAAATGAAGAATATTATGTGGAAACATGTCAGTAACTTGTATTTCAATTCTCTTTCACTAAGCATATTATCTCTTCATACACTACTCATATCGTAATACAAATCTTACTCATCAGCCTTGAAGCAGTTTAAGGAAGATTTTTTTCATAATTATTTAATTAATTTCTTTTTTCATGTCATGGAATATTTTATAGTTTCCTAGCCTGTACCCACAGTTAGTCTCACACAAATACACTACATATAATAATTACAAGCTAAGATATGCATGTGAAACAAGATGCTGTATTTATCTATGAATGCCAAGGATCAACCTCAGTTTGGAAAGGGGTTAAGAGAAGTCGAGTCTGGGAACAACAAAAAGAAAGACTCAAGTCAGGTCCTGGATCCTAGCTGATGACATGTGTTCTGCTTGATATAGCTTTCCTACTCTGCATCTCTCTGTGTTCTGCTTTCTCTCTGGAGATTTCTCTGTCTATATTCTGCTTGCTTACTATTCTAAGAAATCTATCCATGTCCTGCTTGCTAGTGTGTGTGTGTGTGTGTGTGTGTATGTGTGTGTGTGTGCGTGTGCATGCACATGCATTGACTAGAAGAGAGAGAGAGAGAGAGAGAGAGAGAGAGAGAGAGAGAGAGAGAGAGAGAGAGGAGAAAGAGAGATCTCCAAACAGTTCGCTCTTTATCCTAAAAAAGGCTCTGGATAGCTAGTCTCCTATAGAACAGAGGTCCAGTCTTTATTTGCATATCAATTAACATTAATTCAGGGTATTCCTTTTGATTATCTTATGAATTAGTATCCCTTCTTCACAGCCCTCAGATTCTTAATAGACTGCAATCATATGAATATATATATTTAATTTATATATAATATATAAATATTATATATATATATATATATATATATATATATATATATATATATATCTTGCAAAAAAAATTCAGAGATCTTTCTGTCTTTATTAAGCACAGATGATAAGCTAGTTGGGAGCTAGTTGGGTGGAACCCTGTCCTGAAATTACCATATCTACCATGCCTGGGCCTAACCTTTCTCTGTCCTAGACTGACCCTGGACAACTTCTTCCTTTGTCATTTTCTAACAAGTTAGGATACAGTGCAGCTGTTTCTGTTTTTTAGATTCATGAAGCCCCTCATATAATTCATATTGTATTCTTATTTTTTGCATAATTGAAAAATTATATATTTTCGAACTTACACATTTAGAATGCGTTCCTACAGTCTTAAGGGCTCTCCTGTGTGTTCCTTCATTTACCATTTTGTTGAGACATTAGCCCCACCCTCAACTCCTGGACTCATGCTGTTTATAATTATCATGAAGTCAGTAACATTTACAAGAAGGACATTTCTAGGAGGAATGTAAAATATGTACATTATTATACAAAGAAGCCTTATGTCCACAAGGCAGCCATCAATACTCATGGAGGCTTGGTGGGGGTAGAGGGGGTGAGATGTGAGTTGGGGGACCCTGTTTCTGGGGCAGGAACCACATCACTCTGTCCCCACCAGGACCACATGAAGCCATAACTACTAAGTTAATATAATATTTCTCTTTTCTATCGATTTTGATTTAAATTCAATGAGTTTATCTTTCTTTTTGCCTAAATAAAATTCAATTGTATATATGAACCATGTTTTACTTATCTATGTGAACATGCATAAAGATTAACATGACACTATCAATGTCTTTTTCACATTCATCAGATAAATCTGTTTTAGGCAGTCACTTACTATTTAATCTGTTCAAAGCCTGCAATGTTGAGAACATCAGGCATTTCTCAATTTTTTTTCTATTTTGTTTATTTTGGTTTTCAAGTCAGGGTTTCTCTGTGTAGTCCTGGTTATCCTGGAACTCACTCTGTAGACCAGGCTTGCCTCAAACTCAGAAATCTGCCTGCCTCTGCCTCCCAAGGCTAGGATTATAGGTGTGTGCCACCACTGCCCGGCCAATTTTTTTTTTTTTTCCTAACAAGCCAATTAGCTACATCTCTACAATAATTTGGGATAGAAGAGTCCATGTCTTGCCTAAATAAAGGTCTTGCCAAGTCTTAGAGCTACCTGAAGTTCTTCTGTTTAATTATACTTTACTACAAACACCAAACACAAGAATGTGATAACATGCTACAGCACCTGCAAGATGCTGTTCCTTAATTGATAGAAATGGCTGTCAAATGCTAAAAGACAAATATAAAATTTTGCTATGAAACAAATTTCAACAAAAGACCACTTTAGAGTTGGATCTCTTGATGTAAGTAAACAATTGAACAGATGAATGACTGGGTACTTTTTGAAACTCACTATGCTTGAGTTACTTATTGAACAAATGGAATGATAAATATTGCCATGGGCTTGTTTGCAGATATATTTAATAAATAAGTAATTAAAAAGGATAAATGCAGCAACTTTAAATCTTGAACATATAATTGATATTTTATTCTATTTTCCTTAATAATGACTTTAAAGAACAAATAAATTTAAGAAAATGTCAGTTATAAAGATCTCATGTTGATATTTAATGAATTAAACATGTTTAAATTCAACAGATGAAGTCCTAAATTTGCTATTCTCTGTGTCTCTTCCATATCCAAATACAAGATTCAGACAGACAACACAACAAATCTCTTTTTCTAAAACTAATGATATTACCCAGATGTTTGTATAACCTCATTGCCAAGGTTAGAATTTATACTGACAAAATTCACAATAACTTGTTAATGTCAGTCACATAGTTACTGGTGCCCAAATGGAAAGTTCCTATGTTAATATTATATAGCCCTCTCAATTCAAATATGAAATTCAAAGAATAATAGAAACCAGGAAAAATAAAGTATTATAATACAAAGACCTATCTGTATGTAGTTTATATTAATTCAAAATCTTTAATAGAAAATCCCAGACCATTTCCCTCATTATTAATAATTCACTGTGCCTGAAGATAAGCAAAAATCATTACATTATTTTTGTTTTGATTGGACACTAAAGATATTTTTAATAAATAAAATATGTCATTCTGAGTTTTGCCAAGGACATTTTGAGGCAGTAAGTACTAAAGTACATTTGAAACATTACTAATAATCTGAAAATCAAAGGGAGAAAAATGCTTTGTATTAAACTATAAAAGTATATTTGGTTTGTTGTATATGCTATAAATTATGTATGTGTTTGGAAGAAGAATAAAAGTAAAATAGGAATATAACTGTCATGGAGCATCACATTTAATTACTACTCCATGTTCTGAAAGGAGACGCAGTTTAGCTCTTGAAAGTTATTTACAGAATAATTCCTGGCAAATATCTTACATGATAGGTGAATGCGGCTATGAAATATGATGGTTTATTCAGCCCATCCCTTTCTCACAACTTCTCTCTTTATAACCAGATCAACCAATTTTCTGCTTAACTTGATGTTCTATTAGGCTTAGCTTTATTCAAAACCTACTTTAATAAGGGTACTGAGACACTTCTACTCCCCTTTCTAACCCACTCTCCAAAGGTAGGTGAGAAAAGATGGCCAATAAGATAATGGGATTTGGACTTAATTAGAAGTTGATCTTTGGGGAGCTATTCCAATCTTCATTGTCATGATACCAGCAGGCCAGTTCAATCGTGCTGTGATAGCAACCTTCAAATCACATAAGACAGTGGGAGCCACTAGAACCTAGAAATAGTCAGAAATCCTGGAGAGATGCTCTGCGGGCCTCTCTCAATAAACTGAAGATCAGCAAAGATGTGAGACCAAGGAATCTTTGCAAGGGCTAGCTACTCAAGCACCCAATCAATGTTGATTGGGTCATCCTTGTAAGCTCTACAAATGTCCCATGTTCTCTCACAGGTATGGTTCAGCAAAACATTACATGAGTCTGCTTTAGCAAAGTATTGCATGACATAACCAGTCATTTCCATTTCACATTAGTCTCTTTTTATTTTTTCAATTTTGAAATTTTGTTTTATTTATCAATATAAAGTTGTTTGCTCACCCATTATACTAGCCATATCTGCTAAGTAGGCACTATTTGTTTGGCAATATTTAAATGATGTAACAATGTAACATTACCTAAGTATTTTAAAAAAAACCAGAGACATGGCAAAATAATTCAATAATTTTGCAAGTTATACACAAATGTATACTATCCAGTCTAATAATAGATACCTGGTAGCATTGTGACAGGGCTTAATAATTAATAATTTGAGTGGATTATTAAAGTTTGAATTATATTTTTGTAATATAGGACACTGATTAATTATCATACAGGTATGTATAGTAGTATAGAAATAATAGACAACTATCAACAACCATCAAATATTTTCTGAGAACATATTTAACTTAGCATCCAAATACAAATGTTTAACAAAAATTTATACACCAAGTTTCTACATGAACAAAACAAAAGATTTAAATTTTACCTTTTATTATATCTTACTTCAAATTCTACTTTTCCAACATGAGAAATTATAAATATAATTTTATTTCCTTCCTATCTCCTGTTTGTGCAGTATGTCTCAGGCTCACTGTATAAAAAGTACATAAATTACTTATGTCAAGCAAATTATTTGGTAATTGGAAATCAGGGCATAAATTTTAAAATAGAATGATGGCAGGTCATAACAGATGCTCTCATAGCAATACAAGGCAAGCAATGGTTATGGATCAGTAAAAAGGCCAATTTCTATGGCAGTGATGGCCTTACTAAGGAGTCAACATTTGAGCAAACCTCAATTATGTAGCTGGGAACATTAGCAGAGAAAAAAATATAGAGGAGTACTAAGGACTAGCTGGGATTAGTCCTTCTTAGGTACAGAAAAGTATCCTAATTGAGGCAAATGGTCTATAGGTGGAGGAGATACTACAGCACACAGCTCTTCTTGATGGTTGCTATACCATTTTTATTCACATTTTACCAAGCAGGCTTCAAACACTTCTTAATATTCTCCCCATCCTTTATACTTCCAGGCATCTGCTTCATTAAAAATCAAGTCTGCTTTTAATGGTTCTTAAAACTCCTTCATATAAATTAAGAGCTTCTATTTTATTGGTCCAATTACCCCTAAGGCCTAGTTGAGAAATGAAAAGTCTAAAGTTATTCTTGAATTTCTCCATCTTAGAGCTCTAAAATTTAATAATACATAAATCAGTTTCCCTGAGCAGATCATTCCACACAGCACAAAGCTACATATAAATAATTTGTCATTTTTAAAATATAATGTCCTGACCACTTGGATTTTGAAGTTAGATACTGTGATATTTGCAACTCCCAAAAGAGAGCTTTAGTTATTTTTCTTTAAGAATATTCTCTGAACCTTTTATGGCCTTTGTCGCCATTTCTCCAAGGTTAGATGCTTTCAAGTTAGGCTTTGGATACTATGCTGCATAATGAAATAAAGATTTCCATTCATTCTGTTTCTTTTTTTTTTTTTTAATTAAATGTTTCTATGATACTTGATGAACACACAATTTCTTTCCTGAAAATTCTCAAATAAGAAATACTGGAGTTGTCTAACTCATTTAACTTTTCTACTCAAATATTTCAGCCACCTACTATAACACTGATGGTATAAAAGTACAAAGGTACAAATACAAAAAAAAAAAAAAAAAAGTAAAATCTCACTATTGAAAACAAGGGGAGAGACCTATTTTTCATCATTTTTCATTTAGTGTTTTTAGTCCAGATTAGGTGTGAATGTAATTTCTTTCTTTGTCTGAGATAAATGTGAATCTTTATAAAAGAGAAATGAGCCTCTTCTATAGATTCATTTCTCAGGATATCTTAAGGCAGAGATTTCAGAGCATAACTTTCAAACCACAACATTTCAAATATCATAATGGCAACGGAAGAAAACTCAGTAGAGGCAAAAGGAGAAAAAGAAAAGGAGAAAGAGAGAGAGAGAGAGAGAGAGAGAGAGAGAGAGAGAGAGAGAGAGAGAGAGAGAGAGAAGAGAGGCTAAAGAATAGACAAACTTTGTGAACTAACAGCAGAGCAGCAGAGGGTGTCCAGGCTCCAGGCTCTCTCTCCTCTCCCTTGGTGCTCTCAGAAGCATGATTAGGTTTATGTCCCAAGGTGTGGGACTCTGTGTGTTTCTTTCCTCAACCATTATGAAATTCATCTTCAGTAATCCTCATTTCTAAGTGTGTTAGAGACAGCAGTTTCATGAGATTTATAATCAATGGTGTGACAGGAAATAAAATTTTAATAAGAATAATAGATGTCTGCATTGTGTGTTTATATTTCTCATAATTAAAATGTTTCAAACTGCATTTCATCAAAATTGTATTTAGTTATATTGACTTGTAAGTAAGCAGGTTAAATATTCAGTCTTGTCTCTATCATTTAGAGCATTCCTGATGACTGATTTTTCTCACAATATGAGTATCTTGTAAATATGTTAGATTAATTTAGTTTAAATAACTATGATGTAACTAATCTTTACTGCTAGAAATACACAGTGTGGTTAATAAGGCTGAAGAGCCAAGCTTGCATTCTATCTTTAAAAGAGAAGGTCTTTCCAAATAAGTAAAGGTTCAATATTAACAATTATGCTTCTATGCATATTAATCCAAAGCTTCATGTACAATTATTTTAAAAATATACAAGGTCACTAAGCAACAGTCTAACAGATTAATTAATTTCATGTATTATAAAATCAGTTGCTCAGTAAAATACACGTATCTTAAGAAAATAAGATGGTTTAATATTAGAAGCTAATTAAAAATGCCAGAGATATGGAAGTCAATAAAGAATGGTAAAATACATGCACATGACGTTAAAGATAGGAATGAAAGAGAGATTGATGTGGATAGAGTCTAGAGACCTTGACGAAGGGAATTTGAACCTACATTTAAGACCCAGACACCTGAGAATAAGATGATTCTTTTAAAAAGGTTATGGAGAGAAGAGAAGAAGGCCAGATTTGTACAATCTAGAAGATCCGTGCCTCGAAAATAATTGTCATATTTAAGACGAAATGACATTGCTATGGCAACAGTTTCAAAACACAAAATGAACAAAAAGACAAAAACTCTGTTTGCCTCTCATCTTCTAGGAGTTAAGATCTCCTATTTCCCACGAAGACAGAAATGTACAGAGTTCTGGATCATGGCAAGTATGTAAATGTGTGGATTTGGTGTTGACAGGAGTTAGCTTAACTGGGAATACATGGGTCTTGCACGGTACTTAGCCACCAATGAAATTTACCTACTATATTGTCAGTATTAAGGTTTTGTTTGTTTGTTTGTTTGACCTTTTAAATCCGGGGCTCCTAAATTCTGTTTGCACCTTAGTTTGTGGAGAATAAACTGGATGGACTGAAAACTTGAGATTGATTGAAAAAGTTGTTACTTTTTTAACCAAGGAGAGGGGGAAAATACACACACACAGACACACAGACACACAGACACACACACACACACACACACACACACACACACACACGGCATGCCCGCTTTTCTGTGTGTGTGTGTGTGTGTGTGTGTGTGTGTGAATACAACAGAGTATGGTGTTGGACTTTAAGATGGGAAACTTGCCAGTGTAACTGACAGAACAACTAAAATCAGTATCTAAATCTTTCAATAGCCTCAAAACACTGAAAACACATTCATACACATTCATTCGTTAAATACTTACATGACCATGCAATTCTTTTAAACCTGTATGCAGATCAAGAATTCTAACCTGCCTGACAGTTATGGTGTATGTCTTTAATCCCAGCATTTGAGAGGCAGAGGCAGGCTGATTTCTGAGTTTAAGGCCAGCCTGGTCTACAGAGTGAATTCCAAGACAGCCATGGCTACACAGAAAAACAGAAAAACCCTGTCTCAAAAAAAAAAAAAAAAAAAAGAATTCGAACTCAAAAATACTCTCATACATATGATTTATGGTGATTTATGAAGAAAGCAATATAAAACAAATATTGTTAACTTATTGTCTTATTTTTGTATTTTTTTATTTTCTTTATTTACATTACAAATGCTATCCCGAAAGTTCCCTATACCCCCCCCCCTGCCCCTGCTCCCCTACCCACCCACTCCCACTACTTGGCCCAGGCCTTCCCGTGTGCTGGGTCATATAAAGTTTGCAAGACCAAGGGGCCTCTCTTCACAGTGATGACCGATTAGGCCATCTTCTGCTACATATGCAGCTAGAGACACAAGCTCAGGGGGTACTGGTTAGTTCATATTGTTGTTCCACCTACAGGGTTGCAGCCCCCTTCAGCTCCTTGGGTACTTTCTCCAGCTCCTCCATTGTCTCATTTTTCCATAGTTATTTCTGATTCAAAATATGAGTGCTTAGAAGAGTCACAATTAGAGATGCTGCCTCTGGCAGCTAAGGAAGCAGATGTAGAGACCTACAGCCAAACATTGGGCAGGGAAAGCATCTAGGCTGGAAGTCTCCATTGTGTCCTTTCATTTGGGAGATCAGAGAACCTCAAGAGGTGCAGGATGAAGAATTGGGGGAGTCAGAAAGGTTGAGGATACCAGGAGAACATGTCCCACAGAATCAACTAAGCAGGCATCAGGAGAGTTCAGGAAGATTCAAGTAGCAAGTGTGGAGTCTACATGGCTCTCTGCTAGATTCTGCTCCAGTATGTTATGGTTATTGGATTGATGTCTTTGGAGGACTACTGACAGTGTAATTTGGGGTGTCTCTGACCCTTTTGCCTGTTACTGGTATCCTTTTTCTCCTACTAGGTTGCCTCTCCCCACCTTTATGTGAAGATTTGTACCTAATCTTACTGCATCCTGTTCTATTTTGGGGAGATATGACAGAGGAATGGATCTGGGAAGAGAGGAAGTGGGAAGAAGAGTAGAAAGAGGAAAAGCTGCAGTTGAGATATATTGTATGAGGGAAGAATAAATTACAACTTTCAATTTTTCTTCTCTTCTTCAAATTGAAATATTTATTTTACTTCCACATCATCCAATTATCTTCCACGATGAGTAAATTATTCTTAAACTTCTGTACTAATTACAATTTATTCTCAGAAACTTACAAATCTTCTTATAATTTATTATTATAAACTTCATATTACTTCCTTTTAAAACATTATTAGCATCTCATACATACCATAAGTGAATAGTATTTATTTTCTGAATTCCATTTTGCATTTACATGGATGCAAGTGTGTATGAGTCTCAGGAGGTCAACAAAAAGTTACGTATCTAAAAGAACAGAAACCGGGAAGAGTCTGAAGTTGTATGACAAGACTTCTGGGGAAGCAGACTCTAACCAGCTGAACTAAGGTCAAAGGGGAGAGGTCAGAGGTTGAGCTGCTCGGAAGTATGCAAAAAGCTCTAGTTTTGCAGCTCCCAAGGTGAAGTATTTTTTTTTTTACAGTGAAACAGGGTTTCTCCTTCTACCTTCACCTTGTAACTGAACTCTCCCACACTCCCGCTGTTATTAAAACTCATTGGTTCATAGAGTTGGGCTTTATTGCAATATGACATTGAACTGTTGTGAGTACTGGTGCTCTTCCTAAGGGTGGGTAAACATACGTGCTGCTTCTCCACACACACACAAAGGCTGCAAGAAAGCCATCTGTCACTTCCGTTCTTTAAAGGTTATATACACAAGGTTAGAATTATAAAGAAAGTTATTTTAAAAGGATAAGATGAAATTTGAACGTGTGGCCTTATGCACAGTTGTTGTTTAACATTGATACAGTATCATGGCCTGGAACTCAATCAAAACATAAGCTCTAACTTATTGACTCAGAATATACTTTGCCAAAAAAGTTAACACTCTTAAATAAAATCCTCTTGAAAATTGCAAGGTTTTAATCATATCTTTCAATTAAAAAAAAAAAAAAAACTGTTTTCTACAGTTCCTCAAAGTGTGAGCACTGAGGGATTATAAATACTCTCTTATATGTGGCTCATGATAATTAGATGTTGTTAACTATTGAAGGTAAAATATTTTTATATTATGTTTATTTTCCAAACATAGCTACTACATGCCATTTTACCTATCTCTTACCTGGCATGACTTTTCAACCCTCAAAGGTAGACTTCTTTCCATACCCATGAATTTCTATCCCATAAGAACTAACAAATACAAACCTCTGATATTTCTAGGAACTCACAATTTTAATCTCAAAATGAATTATCATTCTCATAGCGCTTATGACATTTCATATTTTAAAATGACATAAACTCCAGAAATCAATCTCCAAAAATAAAATCATGTTTATCTATTCTTAATGGCAAAATACCCAATATCTATAAATATATTCTTAGGCTGTTCACATGAGAAACAATTCATATTAAGACTGTTTAAGAAAAATACTTATAGAAATCAGATGAAATTATTTTATTAATATTTATCTATACAGAGATAAAAATTATATTTATAGATGGATATGATGACATATTCCTGTCATCCTACTAGAATAGAATTGGAAATTACAGCCCAGCCTATGACAGAGCAATGACTTATTAAAAATGCAGCAGGAATGGCATATATCTGTAAGCCCTCTGAAAACAGACCCAGGCAGATCACTGTGATTTCTAGACCAGCATGGTCTCTATCATATTTTCAAGGTCAGCAAAATCTTCACAGAAAACTAAGTACCTTATATATATATATATATATATATATATATATATATATATATATATATATATTGCACATACATTTTTATATACCACGTCTTTATTTATCCAAAACAAATGAAACAATATATAAGTCTTTTTATCATTTTAATTAATATAAACATGTTTAAATCGTCAAAAGGTTAAATGGATTGAAGAAAAGGAAAAATATTTACCGCTACCAAACTTGGAGTAAAAATGAGGACTGAAGAGTGGATACGCCTTCTATAGCTACCTATAGTATAAAATTCCCTTTCTTATTAAGCATGCAAATTGTCACAGTGGAGATTGGGCTAAACTTCTTGGTTAGACGACTGTGAGCACACTGTCATATATGTTAATGCACACTAAAAGCATACATTGTACTAGATAGAGATTTCTCTTAGAAGCCTTTGGCCTTTCTGCCAGTGGTGGCTATAGAAGGAATATGAGATTCTTCAGTTCCTTTATCTGCTTTAAAGAGCTGATGCTCATATTACTGCATCACAGGGAGAACTTTTTTAAAACTTCATTTCTTGCTCATTAGTTCCACAGATTGAGCTATCTTAATCACCTATTTTGCTGCAACAAAACAGCCCTTATTGGCATGTATTTGAAAGCTGTGTTGGGTTATAAAAACAGCAACATTTTCTTACCTTTACTGACCCTACAGGATTTTGTTTTTAAGTCTCGGTTGTTTTAACAACAGTGATTTGTACATTTAGTTTCACACTGCGGTTTCTTTCCCTGAAAAATTGTTTTCATTCTTTGTATACTTATGCATAGGCTATAATAACTAGCACATTTCACTGCATTCACTCTTCGGTTATTCTCAACATTCACATAAAAATACACATTTCCTCATGTAACACACAAATTTGAATTACAATGGTTGGCATGATCATGAACATCTAACTCAGAGGCTATCTATGGTTCCCTAAAGCTGGTTTATTTTGATCATGAAAAATTTAAAATTAGTAGTTCTTAAGCAAATATATTTTGGGTTTTCATGTTTTGATAAGTACTTCGGTATTATTTCATTTTTTGCCCCAACAAAGATAAACATGAAAAGCATAGATCATCATAAACTGTTGACAATAGTTGCTTTGCTGACACCTATGTATTAGCCAAAGTATTGTCTCAGTACTTGGCTATAAAATAATAAAATTCTGTGCATAATCATATTATATGGTGATTATTGAACAGTGACATACTATAAGCCACTCAACAAGCAGTCTAGCTTTAAGCAAACAAGAATTTCATTTCATTTCATTTTTTTTATAAAAACCAAGGCGTTTACATGCATAAATTTGATAAAGGCAAAATAATATATTCACTGAAGCAATATATTTCAATTTTATAACTCAGAGTCAAACAAGGAATTTCTTGGCACTGAACTCTGTAACCCTAAAGCCTTTCTATGCCTGCCCCAGCTCTGAATACTGACAAAGAGACTTATATTTATTTATGAATGCCTAAGCCTTATAACTAGGCTTCTTACCAATTACCTTGTAACTTATAAACTCATTAATCTATTCTAAGTTCAGCCACAAGGCTTGGGACCTCTCATTCTCTAGGACCAGGGCCTCCATGTCAAGCTGGTAAAACGTCTCCTAACCTGACTCCATCCTACAATTCAGTCTCTCTCCGGAAGGCCTGCCTATCCCCTCTCTTGCTCTGCTTCAGGATACCAGGATTTATTCAAACCAATCAGAAGGTGAGAGAGTGGATTTTACAAACTGTGATGCAAGTGCTGAGACATCAGATCTCTGTGGGTAAGAAAATTAGCATCTGAATAATAAAAAGTCAATCTTTATATGGTGCACACACACACACACACAAAAAATCACCTCAACAGAATTTACCGGTAGCCAACTTGCAAAGTAATACTCATGTTAGCAAAGCCAGTGTCCAGTGGATTGACATGCACTGGGGTAAATAAATTGAATCTAGCCATTTGACCCACAGATCAAAAGAAAAAACTGGAGGAAATGTAGAAATATATTTAATAAATATGACCATATTAAAATCTGGATAGAATCAAGTATCTCAGCCAATCACTGGAATGCTGACATGAACGGAAGGTTTAGAGCAAGCATGAAGCTGTGAGCTGTTTCATCATTCCTTATCACGTTATCTTCCTCTCTCCTTCTGGGGAGAGATTGAATTCTGGGAGTGAGTCTGGTAGGGGAGCATTCACTAGCCTGGTGTTCTGGGTACTAACGACTGAGAGGTCACAAACCTTGTGGCAGAATATCATCAATTATGGTCATTTTCTCCTTCTTGATTCTTCCTGGTAGCTCCAGAGTTCTGCTTGGCTGACCGCTGAACTGGTTCTTGTGAAATAGTCTCACGTGCTTCCATATTTGTAGGGGATAGTATCAGTTTCTGTCACTGTGGAATTTCCCCAGCATAAGGGGTTACCTTAGTGTTCAGAGGAATGTCTGTGAGGATCACCTATTCCTGGAATGGAAAGTGATTTCAAGGTTTAAAATGACCACTAGAAAACTTCAGGGACATTTTGTGGTGTATGTAATATGTAATTGTGAAAGTTACAGGAAAATGCCTTAACAAGTTATTCTTTGTTCCTGCAGGCTTGAACTAGAATTCATCAACTAAAGGGTAACCAACATTATATCAGCAATTTTTAAATGAAAAACTAAGATTAAAATCCTATGTAGACCCAGCCACAAGTTTGATGCCAAGAAAGGGTTACATAGAGAAAATATTGGTAGAAATTCCAAACTTTATCTGGCTTTTAGTTAGTTCACAGAACAAGTGAAGAGTTGGTGCTTTTCAGCAAATGAATGTCTACTAGCCTGCTATATAAATACATGATCAGCCATCAGCTAATACTATATGATGTTTCTCAGATATATACATCAACAATGTAAGATCTGTGATGTAAGGGCAAAGTGTCAAGACTGAAATCCTTACGACACTGTGTTATTATAATTTTCTTTTAATTTAATTTTTTGTCAAATGCTTACTAAAATGTAACTTTAATTAAATGCAACTTTTCTTCATAAAACATTCAACCAACATTTTTGGGAATATGTGTGTTCATACAACAAAATTGGAGCAAAAGTATCTATAGAGTATATTTAAAAGATTGTATATGAAGCACTTCTAAATGTAGTTTTAAAAATATGTGGCTGTCATGACTGGTTATTACAACACAAATCATGTGTTGGCCTATAGCTGTTGAAGTCCCTAGCTGCTGAATGTCCTAGAAATTAAATTATATTTTTCTTCTTCTGCACTGTACAGAATTTTGGCTGATCTTTGAGGTTAAATCACATTTTTGACCTCAAGGATCTTTCCAGAAGTATTCATAAGAAGCTGTCTCTGGGGCTTTCTACTTTAAAGTAACAAATGATCTGAAATGTGTAGCTCATAAGAAAAAAAAATCATGAGAAGGCTTAGAAAATATAATCCTCAATTCACAAGAATTAGATTATTTTTCTAAATGGCTGCCACTGGTTCACCGTCTTATTTATAAACCTATTCACTTCCCTACCAAAACAAAATAATAGTATGTTGCAAGAAATGAGTATTTGAAAAGACACTTGACTTTAACCTTTAACATGAGTAATAACCACAATTGTTAAGGAGATTTTAAGGTCTACTTAAGAACCAGTTTCCATTAAAAATGTTTTCTTTAACTGTCGATGAAGTTGGGAACCAGTGTCTATGCCTCTGTACAAAGATATCTTGAGTTCTTATAAATGAAAATCTGGGTTCTTGTTTCTTATCTGGTCTCAACTAGTTTGTCAGAGCTCCAGTATATCAATTATGTATCAGATGTTTTCTAGATATCTAGAGGGAATGATGTCATTAAATGTATATATATTTGGTATGTTTACTTTTTCTGTTACTTGAAATATTAAATACTGTCTTCAGTGAGAAAATTTTCTTCTCATCTTAGGTGATTATAAATTTAAATTCAGTTCATAATGGTGATCTATATTAGTGATTTCTACCAATATATTTACTTAACATAAGTGGTTTACATCTTATTGCATTGAACACATCCACTTTCACAAACCAGAAAAATAAAATATTTACTTAATTATTTCGAAATTTAGAACATTTTTCTTTCTTAAATATTTACTTTCATTTTATGTATATGGATATTTTGCTTGCAAGTATATGTTATATCATATGTGCTTGGTACCCATGGAAGCTATAGAGCACATCACATATCCTATATTTGGAGTTCTAGCTTGTTATGAGCCCCTATATGAAAGCTAGAAATTCACCCTGGTCTCCTTGGAAAGGAGTCACTGCTCCTAACTGCTGAGCCATTTTAGCAGTCCAAATTAAAAAAAAAATTAAAGTATAAAAACTTATTCAAATTAATTTAAAAAGAAACTGGTAGGGCCGAGTGTGGTGGCACACGCCTTTAATCCCAGCATTTGGGAGGCAGAGGCAGGTGGATTTCTGAGTTCAAGACCAGCCTGGTCTACAAAGTGAGTTCCAGGACAGCCAAGACTATACAGAGAAACCCTGTCTTGAAAAACAAACAAACAAAAACAAAAAAGGTAAAGGGTTGGTTATTAAACATTAGCTATTATTTCTGTTTCCTAATACATATTCTTTTAATTTTCTTTCTGATACTGCTAGTATTCCTTTTTTTCTTTTTAATGTTATAAATACAAAATATAGAAAGAGAATGTAAATGTAATATGTCATCAACTTTATATATCAAAATAAAACAAAAACTGATTACTGTAAAGAAGTTGATTTACAGGATACAGAAAGCTACTTGTGATAGAGATATTACTCAGATTTATAAATGTATGAATGTCTGCCAGTACCTGTGAAAATGCATGCTATTAAAGTGCCTGGGAGGATGGTTCAGTCAGTTATCTATCTGTGGTACAAACATGGATTAAGAGGCAGAAGGCACACATCCAAAACACTGTGTGACAATCTACATCTGTAGATGTGGCATTAAGCTATATTAAGCTTGCAGCATTAAGACTACAGCAGGAAGAACTTGGGGGATGAGGCTAGTCAGGGCAATCAGTGAGTGAATTTTAAGTTAAGTAACAGACCCCCTCTCAACAATTTAAGGTTGAGAGTATGTGAGGAAGGCCAGATATCAAAATTAGGCCTCAAGACACCAAAAGAAAACCTACAGAAACATCCTATCTGGGCTCATAGGGCCTCACAGAGACTGAACTGTCAATCTGAGAGCATACACGGAACTGACCTAGGCCCTCTGCACATATGTAACAGTTCTGCAGCTTGATCTTCATGTGCTTGGTCTTCACTCATAACCATGGAAGCAGCGGCTGTCTGGGACTCTCATGTCTGTCTATAGCACACTTTCCCCGTATTGGGCTGCCTGCTCTAGCCTCCATAGAAGATATTTAAGTCCTACTACAATTTGATATACCAATGTTGACTGATATCCATGGGAGTTCTCCTCTTCATTGAAGAGTGATGAGAAATGAAGTGGTGGGGGGAGTGGAGTTGGGAGGGAAGGACTCAGAGGAGAGGAGGGAATATATATATATATATATATATATATATATATATATATATATATATATATATGTGTGTGTGTGTGTGTGTGTTGTATGTATACAATTAATATATCATTATTAATAAAAGAATTGTTTGTGAATTAAAAGCCTGGGATTTGAAAAGATTTAGGTCTCAAACATAAACACACAAAAACATCATTAAGTAAAAAGAATACACACACAGATGCATTATATACATATACGTATATAGATACATGAGTTTGTATATATTGCAAAACCTGAAGGTACAACTAATTCCATGTGTTTAATACAAGCTTTTAAGTCCTGATTTTGGCTGCCACTGACTACTACATTAAGAAAGCTACCAAGTAACAACAATAATAAAACAGTTTTAAAAACCTGTTGATATCATCTCTAACTCCTGGTGACTGCAAGGATTTTTTTTTTCCTTTTCATTAAGTAATTGAGCTTATAACTGAACTATTCTAAAGGAAGGCTCTTCATAATGTCTTCCAAATAATCTTTACAAGTCTAATTACTTTCCCTAGTACAGAAAGCGTAACTGGGGTTCACCCTTACTTTCAAAAGAATATCTAAACCTTAACTTTGATTCTCACTTAAGTATGTACAAATTCCACCTAGTGGAGACATTTGTATTGGATTCCTAATTTATGGTAAGGCTTGTGGAGAGACTAACAAAGAAGACAAACCCTTTCTATGCATACATTATTATTGTGATGGGATTTACCTATGATCAATTCTTAAATGGCTACCAAACTCCAGTAGCTTTGAACAGACTATCCTGGTTGTTTATCCTGTGGGTATCAGAATTGAATTCTATAATATACCTATTAATTTTGATGGCTAACTGCAAAGTGCATCATCAGCATTCATTCACTGATGCTTATTTATTCTTAGATCAAATTTATCTACAAATAGAATATCACAAAATCCTCTTACACTAGACTATAATTAACAGTATGGTCCCTTTAATGGATACAGAAAATGTGGTTCATTTACACAATGGAATACTGCTCAGTTTTGCAGGCAAATGGATGGAACTAGAAAATATCATCCTGAGTGAGATAACTCAGACCCAAAAGGACATGCATGGTATGTACTCACTAATAAATGGATATTACCCCCACAAAAGAGCTGGACCACCAACCAGGCAGCATACACCAGCAGATATGAGGCCCCCAATACATTTACAGTAGAGGAGTCCTGGGTCTGGGTTCAGTCAGAAAAGGTGCATCTAACCCTCAAGAGACTGAAAGCCCCAGGTAGTTTAGAGGTCTGGTGGGGTGGGTGGTAGGTGGTAGTGGTGACATCCTCATCCAGGCAGAGGGACAGGAAGTAGGTATGGGATGTGGAACAGTCAGAGCATAGACTGGGAGGGGAATAAAATCTGGAGTAGAAAGGAAAGTAGGAAAGAAAGAAAGAAAGACAGAGAGAGAGAGAGAGAGAGAGAGAGAGAGAG
>NC_034597.1:99207263-99221401 GCF_900095145.1 Mus pahari
AAAGAAAGGAAGGAAGAAAGAAAGAAAGAAAGAAAGAAAGAAAGAAAGAAAGAAAGAAAGAAAGAAAGAAAGAAAGAAAGAAAGAAAGAAAGAAAGAGTCAGATGCATTTATTTACACCCAGCTAATGGACAGAAGCAGCTGACTCCTGTGGTTGAATTAGGGAAGGGCTGGAAGAAGCCGAGGAGGAGGGTGACCCTGTAGGAGGATCAGCAGTCTCAATTATCCTGGACCCCCAAAATCTCTCAGACACTGGACCACCAACCATGCAGCATACACCAGTTGATATGAGGCCATCAACACATATACAGCAGAGGACTTCCTGCTCTGGACTCAGTCACAGAAGATTCATCTAACACTGGAGAGTCTTGGGGATGCCTGCTGGGGTGGGTGTTGGTATGGGGCATTCTCTTGGAGACAGGGATGGAGGAGGTATGGGATGTGGAGCAGTCAAAGGGTGGAACAGGAGAGGGACAAAATCTGGATTGTAAAGAAAAGATTAAATAAAATTTTAAAAATAAAATACAATAAAAATTTTCAGTTGTACTAACAATTTTGAAATATATATTTCAAAAAATCACAATGATATGATACAATGAAAAATACATTATCAGTTAAATATATCACAAAATTATATTTCATTATATGTTTGAATTACTGGAAACTTTAGTTTCCATTTGAATTACAAATTAATTTTCATAGTACAGATAATAATTTGACAATTATTAGAATAACTAAAAGAGATGACTGTTCAACATACTTCATATATCCTTCATAATCCTTTATTATTATTGTTACAATGAAATGGTTATGAAAAACTGTGTTAAGAGAGCAACCGGGCATCTGAAGGGCAAGAACATTCAAAGATCTCATTACATATCCTGTGTTAGGATGCTTGCTTTGGGGCTCATTGGATACACACATGGCCTCTACTCTCTCTTTATTGCAGTCATAAAGAGCAACTGAAGCTCATAAAAAGTAGCTGGTGGGTTTGTAAATGATATGACAGCTTGTTCAAACAGGTTTCTATAGAGCCATCTAAGAAAAATTTTCATTCTGAAGCATAGCTAGGAGCTATTTGTGTTAAAAATGTCCACTTTGTCACTATAAACTGAATAGTCCATGTGTTAAGAGGCTATCAAATGGGGACCAGTTTCTTTTACTTCTCACTGAATACTATTTAGCTCTGCCATTAGTAAGAAAGAAATTTTGGTAGACATAGAATGATAGCATCTCTTTCTTGTGTGAAAACAACTCCTCCAAATGCAGCTAAACATATATAAACACACACACACACACACACACACACACATATATATATATATATATATATATATATATATATATATATATATATATATGCAAGTCAGAAAATTTATTCATTAGCTTAATTTTAAATTATTTTGGACTTTAATATAATACAAAAATATACAGAAAGGGCAAACACCTTTATGAACAAAACTTAGTGGTATTTCACTTTCTGGTGATAATATAACTAGAATGTAATCTTCACACTGTATAAATGAATAGAGGGATCATTTAAATGTTATGGTATTTTCTACGAAGTAACATTTTTAGCCAATAACATGTGGCAGAAAATCACCGAATTAGCTTACTAAAGTAGTTTTGAAGACAAGACTACATTCTTTCTTTGAAATAGAATAGCAACAAAAATTTGGGAGTTGTTTTAAAACATTATAGTGTCATTCTAACTGAGAACCCTAGACAGGAAACGTTGAAGAGATTTGAATAAGTGAAAATAATTTAAGTTTATATCAAAGCTAGAGAGTTCTGGAATGGAAAAAGAATCAGACACAGATAGAAGGACAAAGGCAAAAAGACAAACATGGCTTCTAAGGCAGGCCTGTGAGAAAATATACCAGATATACTATCTTCCTAAAGTATCAAACGCTGCGATAAAGGTCTTCCTGCCTCTAGTCTAGCACCTCTTTGGCCTGAATCACAGTTACAATAACATGTAGACATGGCTACTAGTGTAATCCTGCATGATAATCTTTCCAAAAGAAAGAAAATTTCCAAAGGATTATTATCTAGAGAAAATAAATCCAAATTTAAGGAGAAAAGAAAGGCAAAAAGTATAATAAAAATATAAAAAAAATCTCAACTTTTGGGATAGCATTTGAAATGTAAATAAAGAAAATAATAATAAATAAATTAAAAATATATAAAAATCTCATCATTCATTCCACTTACCAGAATGCATCTATGTGGCTATGATTATATGTGAGGGAATTGTTAAAAGACATGGTCTGAATTTATAATAATGCCTAAACTCATTACAGATAAGTAAGATTCTTTGTACCTCTGACTGTAATGTTAAGTCACTT
Organism: Mus pahari; assembly: GCF_900095145.1. NCBI lineage: Eukaryota > Metazoa > Chordata > Mammalia > Rodentia > Muridae > Mus > Mus pahari. The sequence goes on from NC_034597.1 coordinate 99,209,610, forward strand.
TAAAATATATTATATGTATTTTTTCAATTCACTTTTTCACCTTGGTAAAGTCATAATTATCTTTAAATGTATCATCTATCTATCTATCTATCTATCTATCTATCTATCTATCTATCTATCTATCTATCTATTTATTTTGTACACTCCAGATTGTATTCCCCTCCTGGTCTACTGGTCTACCCTCTGACTGTTCCACTTCCTATACTACCTTCCTGTCCCTCCCAACTTTCAACTCACCTGACCCCTAAACTCCCTGGAGCCTCAAGTCTCTTGAGGGTTAAGTGCATCTTCTGTGATTGATCACAGATGCACCCAGCAGTCCTTTGTTGTATGTGTGTTGGGGCCTCATATCAGCTGGTGGATGCTGCCTAATTGGTGGTCCAATGTCTGAGAGATCTCAGGGGTCCAAGTTAATTGACACTGCTGGTCCCTCTACAGGATCACTTTTCTCCTCATTTTCTTCCTGCTTTTCCATAATACAACAACAGGGATCAGCTGCTTCTGTCCATTGGTTGGGTGCAAATATCTGCATCTGACTCATTCAGCTGCTTGTTCGGTCTTTCAGAGGGTAGGCTTGATAGATCCCTTTTTGTGAGCACCCCATAGCCTCAGTAATAGTGTCAGGCCTTGGGACCTCCCCTTAACCTCGATCCCACTTTGGGGCTTCGCTGGACCTTCTTTTCCTCAGGCACTTCTCCATTTCCTTCCCTGCAGTTCTTTTAGACAGGAACAATTATGCGTCAGAGGTGTAACTGTAGGATGGCAACCCTCTCCCTCATTTGATGCCCTGTCTTTCTGCTTCAGTCCTGTTCCCCCCCCCCAATACCTGATCATGTTCCCCTCTTTCCTATCCTGCCCCTCCCCACCCAAGTCCCTCCCTCCCTCCCTCCCCAGTCCTGTGATTATTTTCTTCTCCCTCCAAAGTGGGACTGAGGCATCCTCACTTAGGCCATTCAGCTTCTTAACTTTTTTGAGTTCTGTGGATTGTATCCTGGGTATTCTGTATGTTTTTTGGTTAATCTTCACTTATTAGTGAGTACATACCTTGCATGTCCTTTTGGATCAGAATTACTTCACTCAAGAAATATTTTAATAGGTCTTAATTAAACAAAATTTATTTCTAAAGATTTGTCAAATAGTACATCATGTTATATCAATGGACTAAAAATTATATATGCCTCTATTATTTTCCATGTTTATATATGTATTATTTTGGAAATTTTACTGGTTATAAATTTATTTTTTAAAGTGAATTTTGTCACAAAATATTATTAGAAAAAGTAGTACTAAAAATTTATTATTACATTTAGTCATTCTGTTTCATAGTAGACTGAAAGAAATGCAGTATATATATGAAGGTTTCAGTGATAACAACATTGACATTTTTATTTTTCAATTGTTTTTTCTATAGAAACACAAATACTGAATTTAGCAATTTTACTACTTTATTTCTATATAAGTCAATTTTAACTTATCACTTTATGAATAAATTGCATATAAATGTATTTTATAGCATCAGTTTTAAGTTTTCTTATCAATAAGTGAATATATTTAGACCTCACCTTCCTTTTAATTTCTTGTTTCTTCTTTTATAATATTTTGTGTATATAAGTTATAGAAAATTAAAAACATTCAGTTTATATCTTTGGATAGTCTTCCTAGGGGTTGCTCTGTCAGGAAAGTCAGCATATAAAAATTGTTATCTAATTCTAGACTTTTTTTAACTTCCACATTAATCTGAATGTCTATTCTCCTCAAATATCTGTATTTTCATAAAATGATTTCTAACAGTACTGAATACAGCAACCTAGTATGCTGGTACCTGTATTCTGATACATTAATTAATTGGACTTTATATAACACACTTCAAATACCAACATGTTGAAATTTGTGCCTACTTGTATACTCTATGGTGAATTTTTTAAATCTATTTTTGCTCTTCTCTGAAGTTTCCAATTAAGATTTAAATTTGAAATTGATTTTTATTAATATTATTTCTGATATCTTCTTTCATAGCTTGTACAGCTATATGCTTCATTCAAAAATTTTAAAAACATGAACACACTCAACAGAAATCCAGTAAATGGAAAGAAATAATAAAAGAAAGAATAGATACTAATTCACTTAAAAAAGAAACAAAGAAAGCAATTCAAAGGATCAAGAACTCTAAAATGATCTACAGAATCTTAACCCACAATACTTAAAAAAAATGAGATTAAACAAAAGAACAGAAATGAACAATACCACAGACCCAATATTTCTATCATTAAATACTTTATTTATTCTCTTGGGTGTTTTATTTTTTCCCATAAATGTTAATTACCTATCAATTTTGCAGAGGAATTTAAATCTAACAACATGGATTCTCTGGCAAGAGATTATATCCAAAGACTTTATAGGTTAATATAATTCCCATGGAATGCATGTGTGCCCTGAACTACAGTATCATATGGCTGGCTGGAGTATAGATAGTCCATCAGTATACACCTTTAAATCCTAGCAATGAAAATAAGTTTAGTTTGTAGAGGAAAGCAGCCATGTTTTAAATGACATCTAATAAAGAGTCAGACACACTGATGAGTAAGGAAAGGATTGGACAGGATGAGGTAGAGATAGTATATGCCCAATTCTCATAAGAACAGTACAGAAATGAAAGACTATTTAAAAACATTGCAGAGAAAGAAAAAGGGATGCAGTATGAGTATGCATATATGACATATTTTTCTGGACAAGACACAACTTTTAAAGATATAAGTTGCAGAGAGAATAAGCTAGACACAGAATGAGCCAAATAATGAGAAAGAACCTGAAGATTGGACGATATTGCCAGTTATTATGAGGCCAAGCAGAGCAAATCAGGCAGAAGCTGAGAAAAGCCAGTTTGAATCAGTTTGGAGAGAAGTTTGGGCCAGAACAGCTGAGTTGGTCCAGTCAGCCAGAGTTCAGAAAGAGGTAAAAATTGTGAGTTTGCCAGGTGGTGGAGGCACACGCCTTTAACCACAGCACTCAGGAGGCAGAGGAAGGCAGATTTCTGAGTTCGAGGCCAGCCTGGTCTACAAAGTGAGTTCCAGGACAGCCAGGGTTATACAGAGAAACCCTGTCTCAAAAAACCACAAAACAAAACAAAACAAAACAAAACAAAACAAAACAAAACATTAAAAAAAACAAAAAAAAAACAAAAAATTGTGAGTTTATTTAGCAGTAATCTTACAAGAAGACCATTACAGTTGGTGAATAAAAGTTACATTATAGGTTTCCCTTGCTGGACAGCTTTTAATGTGTCTTTCATGCATTCTTGTGTTGTATTTTTAATATCCATTTAGCTTCAGGTTATCGTTTTTCTTTTTTATATTCTATGTTGACAAAAATCTTAATTTATTAATTTACTCTATTTCAATCTCTGATTCTGTTTCATCAGGAAAACATAATTCTTTCATTTTTAATGTTTATTGATAGTTTTCAATTAATTTTTGATTTTTGAATTTTTATGTATTTAAATTAATGCAGTATTTTATAAAATATTTCATTACTTTAAAATATTATTGAATAAATGACAATAAAATTTAAGCTATAAAAAATCAATATTAATGAATTAAATGTTTACTAATGGTAAATTTTGGCACATATTTTTCCCAGAGTGTCTATCTTAAATTAACTCCTGTTGATTAGAATGTGATATTGTTTATTAGAGTGAAATAAAAAGGTCTTATGTTTCTATTTTATAAAGGAATATAATCTTTCTTTCATAACTTTCCCACCACTTTTTCTCATTCTTTCTTGTTTGTATTTTATTGTGAAAATACTTTTCTTCTCCTAGAAATGACTAATATTTATAACTTTAACTGAATTTTGTGTTTGGTTTTATTTTTAAATATATTTAATTTGACTAAACATGCATGTCAACTTAAAATTATGAAGGAATTTTGTTGCATACAGATTTCTAGTTCATCACTCTAAAAACTTTAAAAAAAAACTTGTTTTAAAGGGTTTATAAAGCTTAGTTGAATTGTGTGCACCTTTTATCAGAATGTTTGAGCTTTTAATGTTTCCATATTTCTTCATTTTGCCATTATTATTATTATCATTCAAATATTTACTCTTTTTTTGGATTAATTGAAGTCCTTCATCTTTAGGATGTTTTACAAAATTCTTATCTACATATCACCTGACCTTTGATGCCCCATTCTTCTCTCCTTCCCTCCTTCTCAGATTGAGTTAAACCAAAATAGTCCATTGACTGCATCCTTTTTTTGTCTATTCAGTTTATGATTAGTTTTAACAAAATGTCATCTTTTTTTTTCTTCTTTTTTTTTTTACCAGTGATGACTTCAGAGCCCAATGAGTTTGAGAAAGCACACTGCTGATATCCATGATGGAAATTCTCCTTTTCCATACCATCTCAAAAACCCCTCAAACTGGACATCCCTCCCTTCAACTTACTATGTGACTGTCTCTTTGACATCCTGACTTCCTCTCACTATGTTTTTTTTTTCCTATGTTTACTCCCTGTCAACTGGTTGCTTGTTGTTTCCTGCCCTATGGTTGACTTTATTTAATTCTATTTGTAATACACAGAAGGCTCAAAGATTAAAGGTGTGTGTCAATGCTGAGACATAGCACAATTAGAAACAAGTTATTAAAAAATAATACAGTTCAAGGGTTCACAGTGTCACCAAATATCCCGCAACAGCTGCCTACATTTATTTTCTATCTGTAAGTTCCTTTTTACACTCTCGGGAGAAGTGTTTAAAAGGGACAGTTTTGGAAGGGACAGGAGAAGTAACTACAAAAGAAGAGACAATGTATAAATACATCCTAATATCCACCTATCAATATGTCTCTGTGTGTAGGCATGCCTGTGCTTGTGTGTGCCTTTTGTGTTTGTGTATATGAAATTTAAGCATCATCTATGCTCAACAATTAAAAACCTAAGTGAAATAAACAAGGTAATTTATCAGAGAAATGAGATTACTTGTGAACACATAAATATTACCAAAAGAAAGTAAATAAGTCTGTAAATGCATCAGCATTTTACCATTTCTTGATGATTAAAGATAAAAGGCAAGATAAAAGTGTTACAACAGATTTCTCTTGCTAGTCCATGTACCGGAGATGGAGACGATCCTTGGAGATCATTGGCCTTGACCAATGGAAGCACTCAAGCTTCCACCACTGCTCTGGGGCTGCTGCTGCTGCACTGGCTACTGATGTTGGGCTGGCTAGTAAGCGAAGAAAAGGAGACCTTCTACTAGCAAAAGCTTTGGGCAAGCTTTCTCTTTCCAGGCAGTGTTACAGCTCTTATAAGACAGATGGTCTCAGATAGCAAAGTAATTCACACACAACATTATTCCTTCTGCATAAGACGTTATATACAGTTTTGGGGTGTATTGGGGTCTGACAGCTGGTGTTTCCTATTGACTTGGTCTGAGATGTTATAGATGCATCATCTCCATGTGGAGGGACTTGAAGGCACTCCCCCTACACGACTAATGGACACAATTCTTTCTGTAGGAGAATGTGGCTACAAGGCAGGGGCCTAGCGGCCTTACTGTCGCTTCTGGGAACCTGAGGGTTCAAGCCCAGCACAACCTTCCCCGCCTTCCTCTCACAGAGAAGGTTCCACATTCTCTCATCACAGACTCATTTCCTTCCCAATTTGGAAGCACTCTTGAAGAAGGTAACCCATGTGACTACTGGGAACTCAGTGGTTAACTTAAGATAACGAAATTACCTTCACACATTATTATGCCTTCTTGTTTTAACATGTATAAAGTCTTTCTGAACAAGTCTATATCAACTTTTGAAATTAATGATGGTTGAAAATAGTGGGCATTTATCAAAGTCATTGTGAGGTGACTAAAAAACTTATATAATTTAGAAAAATTATCCTGGTTGTGATACAAAGTAGGTTGTGTAAAGGGCAAAAAATAAAGAGAGAGAGAGAGAAGACTATTTCCTATAATTAGAGCAGAAAATGTGGTGTTAAATATTGAATAATTTAGAAACTGATAGAAACATTCACAAAACTACCTCTGAAGATGCCAAGGTTTTATCATAGGTTTGGCAGTATTTTCAGTGCAAAGAGAAATGAAAATACAAAATAAACCTTGATGAATCATGTTAACCCAGCAACATCTTTGCTCTGGCAAGGGATCATACCCCAAAACCTTCTGGGTCTGTGGGATCAGGCTGGATAACATACCTTTAGTCCTTCTAGCTGGAGTTAAAACATGTCCTTAGTATACACCTTTAATCATTCTGGGTGAAATGCAGACATACCCTTAGGACACACCTTAGGATTCTAAGCAATGAAGGTAAATTTAGTTTGTAGACTACAGATATACCTGTAAGATACATTGCTTAGGATCATAAGAAATGAAGGTAAGTTTAGTTTGTTGAAGGGGAAGAAGAAGTGGTAAATAAGAAAGATATTTGACAGTATGTTCCAGAAATAGAATATAACCAACATTCAGGAATGAGAGGGTACCTAAGAGCAGTGAAGTGAGAGTTCACTTCAGTTCCGTGCAGTTCAGTTGAGTGCAGTTCATCTCAGTTGAATTCCAGCAGTTTTGTTCAGTTTCAGTTATGTTCCATTCATACAGTCCATGTAGTTGAGTTTGTGTCATTCAGAGTCAGTTCTTCCAAGCAGAGCAATATAGTCAGAAGCTGAGAGAAACTGATTTGAATAAGTCAGCTTGGAGAGGAGTATGAGCCACAAGAGCTGAGCTTGAATAAGCCAGAGATCAGAGAGAGTGAGTTTATTCAGCAGTAAATCTCAGAGACCAAAAATTTCTAAACCAAAGTTAACAGAGAAAGGCTATAAGCTGAAACCTTTCAGATCCAAGCATGTAGAAGAGTACATTGTACGTCTACTAGAATTTTCCATGCCTAGGCCTAGGAATATTTAAATAGAGACATTCTTGGCTCAGGCCAAGCCATGCATTTGTTAAACTTGGATATGTCTCTCATCTTATCTGTTCACTGAGGAAGTAAAAGTGATGACAACAACAACAGCAACAACAACAACAAAAAAAAAAAAAAAAAAAAAACAGACAGAGATATGGCCTGTAAAAATACTCACTGATAAATCCCCTCACTGTCAGGTCTGAAGACTTGAATTAAGACCCAGAATCACTGCCTAATTATCCTTTCACCTCTACATGCACACACCATGGCGACCCCCACCACCTGCACACAGCAAAGAATAAATCAATTGCATATCCCAGTTCTTATTTATGATCTAAAATTATCACACACATTTATTAGTCTTCATGGGTTTTAATTGTTTCAAATGAAGAAGGCAACTGCTAACTTCATTGGAGGTTTGCTAATCAGTTAATGCACCTTCTTCCAAAGAATTCCATCTCACATGTACCATAGCAAGACCAACGAGAACACTCACTCATGGAGTAAAACATCAACCTTTTACCTGCCCTTCTATTTCAGAAAGATTCCTAGATTTTTTTCTGCTTCTGTGTTACATGAGGGTTCTCTTTCCTGTTCTCGATAACCTTGGATAATACTGATATTTTAAACCTAATCTCTCCCAGTTATTGTCTACCATTTGAAAAGCAACGTGATGCAGAACCTAGGAGAGTGACTCTGTGAAATTTGAAAGTAATGGTGCATTCACTAGGAAGTCTGGCCATGAATCGGGAGAGCAACGATCCCAAACCCCAGCTGGTTTCACAGGTGCGGTGCAGGTCTGGCTATGAGTTTCTTGAGCTACCAACCCAACCATGGCAGCTTTCATAAGTACAGGTGCCTCTTGGCAAATTATTTTGAACTGTGTGAATTGTGACTATTGCTATCTCAGTTGAAGCTACTATACTAAATTGTAATTTTACTGAATAAGATTCACTTCAAAACATCTCTTTAATGTATATTTTTCTCCAAACAGAGTTTGTACCAATAATTTTAAGGTATGTACTAATGTACACATTGGTCAATTATGAACCATGTATTAGTACTAAAAATATATGCTTTGATTTCAACCTCTGAAAATACCATTATAGATAATTTGTTTAGATACTACGCCCACACAGTATCCCAGTTGCAAACAGTGTCATTTCATAGGTCACTATGGCCTGGAAAGGAGGAAAAAGAGAAATTATTAGTCAAGAAATATAACAAGTATTATATTACATTGGTTGCCAAAACTGACATCAGCTTAATTTCTTATGTTGCTAGTAGACAATTTTTGAAAGATGTGACTAGTGTGCCCCCATCCTAGATGTGTTTCCTTTCCAAAACCATGGCCAAAGCTTATTCAGTAAGCTTTAATAAACCTAAGTCATAAGCTTTCTAGTAGATACCTGTTACCTAGAAGATAACCATTACTACTCTACACTGTCCAGTGGAGAATACGTAGATGACTCAGTGGTTGAGAGAGCTTTCTGCTGTTTCAGAGGACGGAAAACTGTGTACTAGGAGCAAAAATGGGTTGCCTTACAACTGTATATAACTCCAGCTCCAAGATTTCTACACCATATTCTGCTCTACTGAGATATAAATTGTATCTTAAAATGAAATAAATTTTCCAGTGATGTGGAACAAGGAATAATAACTATGGCAACCAGAATTATCTATAGGAAACATCATGGCAGTTCAATGTAATAAAGTAAATTGTGTAGATACAATGTTTTGTACATTGTTTAAAAGATATCCTTGAGTTATTCAAATGCTGATTTCTCTGCCCTCATAATCATGTTTCTATGCAGACACATTATTGTATAGTTTATATGTCAAGAATCTCCTGTTTTAAGTTTGTGTAAACAATTCTTACCATTGGCTCTCTGCCTTGTCATTAGATGTTCACCACCCAATGGCTGGGTAGAAGAACAGAGTAGAAACTTCAGCTAGCCAGGGAAAAGGAGACGGGGGGAGGAATGATGATTCAGATTGGCCATGAGGAGTAAAGGGTCTGAGAATACACAATGGAAAAAAGAACCAGAACCTAAAACAGCCAGATCAATTGTAATGTGCAAATATCATAGAATAATGGCTTGTAGGTAGCCAGATTAACATAGTGGGTTAAGGTAGATCTTTGAACTGCCTAGAAGATATTAGAGTAAAGCTTGTAAATAAATCTTGGTTTCTCTGGGTGGTTATTGTAGACTAGCAAATACAAAGCAATATAGCCACTGGATGCATTTATTATTACACTTATATTTAAATAATTAATTTTATAAATCAGCATAGAATATGGGAAAATAAAACATCAAATATATCAAGCATGAATATAGTATGAAATGGTTATTTTTAATAGTTAAGCAGTATGCTTTTTCTCATGATAAAATTAATGCAAAGAAACCATTGAGAGGAAACTATAAATCTGTTCCAGTTTCACAATTGTATTGTGATATGCAACTGTATTTGCAAAATACAGTTGTAAATGTTCTGCAAGCTGTGTCTTCTGTAGCTGTAGAAGTGGACTTTATCTTGAGCTTCTGAATGTCATCACAATTCCACAAGTTGTCTCAGTTGCTGACTTTGTTGATCCTGCTCACATTCTATTGTCACCAAAAAATGGCTCCAGGTCTAAGGCGTTCATATCAGCTGGGATTTGTGAGATATGTACACTGAACATTTTGGAATGGGTTTCAAGAATAAGTTTTCTAGCCACCAATTTGGGAAGACTGACACTAACATGTGAGAATTGTAGACTCGGAAACAGAAACTAATGACTCTTTTTTCCTTTCCTCCTCTTACTTACTGCTGTCCAAATAGAATTGACAGGAGAAACAGTGAAAGTAGTGACATAAAATTAAGGAATAATGTGAGTTCCCTAAATTTCCAAAAGTGATTTACAACTTCATCTTATAGTAAAGGGAATTCAAGGCAAGATAATTGGATTTGTTCACCTGTGTTCAGGTTCATTAGTGTGAACTATGCATGAAGTTTATCTATAGATCTAAAGGTCAGTTATGAATCAGTGATAGACTCACAGAGAGCCCTATCCCTCTTTGATGAACTACTGTCTACTATTGGTTTCTGGGGAAGAAGAAATAATTTTTGTCACTTGTATACCCATTGAAAGGCCCCCAAGCTCCACTGGATGTCTCCAATCCCACAGTCATACAAATAGACCTGCTTAATTTCAGTTTATCTAAATAAAGGGGGAGGTGATATAAGACAGGAGCAAGAATAGAAAAGCAATAAGACAAGATGGGGATTCACAATTATTAGATGCACTTTACATATGTATGAAACTGTCAAAGAACACATTTACAAAAAGTTTAAAAAGTGAATAAATATTTTAGAGATAATTTACACACCACAAAACAACAAGAAATCAAGGTATAAACACAAAACAATTCTGTGAATTTGTTAACTCTTCAAAACCGGTCATATCCAAACCATTAAAAAAATCTATACCCTCCGATAGTGATGACACATTCAAACAGCTTTCCCAAGCCCTGGAGAAAGTCATATAGATAGAGGTGTATAGCTGTGTTCTGATTACTCTCTACCACTGATGGCCAAGTCTGCCTGATGATGGATTCTGGGGGAGGAGCAGAATTTAGACATTCGGTGATCTACCTATCACTTTCCCACGGAGAGCCTCAAACCCATGGTCACACTCTTTAAAATTACTGGCTATTGGGAAAAAAAAATGAAGAGAGTGATGAAACATAATGTACTACAAAAATGTATGGAAAAATCTAAAAAAGCAAATTACAATGAATTAGTGGGTTTGGTCTAGTGCTGCTTATATTCTTATGCTAACTTGGGTCAGGAAAAACTGTTTGCATGAGAACATTCTCACAGAAGTAGCTTCAGGAACCTGTCCCCTGTTGATTCTGATTGGTAAATAAAGATGCCAACAGCCAATGGCTGGGGAGAATTTTTAGGATTCCTGGGCTAGGGACAGGGAAGAAGGACAAGGAGAGGCAATCCACCATGCTGGAAGAAAGGGAGGAGAGGAGACAACAGGCTTGAGGAGGAGCAAGACAGGGAGGCATAGCCACCATGTAGGAGCTGGGGGAGTGTGGCCTCTCAGGGCTGGGCAACTGCATCCAGGGAAGCCAAGGTCGAATACAGAATAAGTGATAACTAGGCATTATTGGAGGAAGATGGGTTAGCCACATGGAGGTTAGGACATGTCCCAGCCATTGAAGTGGTGTAGGCATATCAAGTCTATGTGAGTGTCTTTCCTTCAAGAATGTAAACCATTGAGGTTGGGTAGCAGTAAACCTCCTCTTTAAAAAGATATTTAATAAAAAAAGAAGAAATTGAAAAAATAAGTGTAGTCCAACCAGCTTGCTTTAGGAAATAGTAAGATAAAATGTGAATCTGTCTAATCTCTTTGTTTCATATTATTCCCATATATTTCATATTTACTCAAATGAAAAACTGTAGTGTGGAAAATTTTCCAATAGCTCCAACTGAAATAACCAGGTTAACACAGAGAATGGGAAGAATAGCTGATATTGAACTTTTCCAAAATTCTGCTAAACTTTATTTTTTTTTTATTTTCTTTATTTACATTTCTAATGCTATGCGAAATTTCCCTATACCCCACCTCACCCTGCCCCTGCTCCCCTACCCACCCACTCCCACTACTTGGCCCTGGCCTTCCCCTGTGCTAGGTCATATAAAGTTTACAAGACCATGGAGCCTCTCTTCCCAATGATGGCTGATTAGGCCATCTTCTGCTACATATGCAGCTTTCAGACTCGAGCTCAGGGGGTACTGGTTAGTTCATATTTTTGTTGCACCTACAGGGTTGCAGCCCCCTACAACTCCTTGGGTACTTTCTCTAGCTCCTCCATTGGGGGCCCTGTGTTCCA
>NC_034597.1:99222429-99243528 GCF_900095145.1 Mus pahari
TGTGTGTGTGTGTGTGTGTGTGTGTGTGTGTGTTTGTGTGAATTCCAAGGTGTACATGTAAAAGTGAAAAAATAAAACCAAGTGCACACAATGAAGAGGTGCACACTGATGGGGAGTGGGGAAATGCGAAGAACTTTTGCTAGTTAGGTCTCTCCTCCCGTTTTGTCTCAGGAATTTACTGCAGGCCATCAGGCTTGGTAGTTACTGCTTATATCCTTCCAATAATATGACTGGCCCAGCCTTTTTTGTTTTATTTTAAAGAACATAACTAATCAATTTGTAGAATTTATTTTCATTTCAGTCATCATTATAGGAACATCTTCTGTTTTGAAAATTTTACAGGGACAGTAAACCATTAACATTAGTAGATAATAAACTCATATAACTAGTTAATGTTAATAAAATAGGGCTATTTAACCAGATATAAAAATAATTTCTCACCAAAACTCTCCCAAAGTACATACTATCTTAGTCAGGGTTTCTATTCCTGCACAAACATCATAACCAAGAAGCAAGTTTGGGAGGAAAGGGTTTATTCAGCTTACATTTCCACATTGCTGCTCATCATTGAAAGAAGTCAGGACTGGAACTCAAGCAGGTCAGGGAGCAGGAGCTGACGCAGAGGCCATGGAGGGATGTTCTTTACTGGCTTGCTTCCCCTGGCTTTCTCAGCCTGCTCTCTTATAATCCCAAGACTACCAGCCCAGGGATGGCACCACCCACAAGGGGACCTCCCTGCTTGATCACTAATTGAGAATGCCTTACAGCTGGATCTCATGGAGGCATTTCCCCAACTGAAGCTCCTTTCTCTGTGATAACTCCAGTCTGTGTCAGGTTGACACAAAACTAGCCAGTACACATACATAACTTAATTTTAGAATCGATATAAGAATTAATGAGAATATATGATCTGACTGTGATGAGAACAGAATACGTATGTTAATTTAATGCTTTTGGTTCAATTACATAATAAAGCACAGTCTTTAAAGCTTTTATGGCCATTTCCTGAACAGCATATAATACCTGAAGAAGAATATTTTTGAATAAATTTTATTTTGCATGCATAAACATGAGCTCATATTGACAAATGAGAGTCTTACTCAGGGATATAGGTGACACTGTAGAGATCCTGACAATCACTGAACTAATTCACAGTTTTCAGCTCCTCCAGTACAGCTGTGAAATCAGCAGGGAGTCATTCCATTATATGTGATTTTTACACATTTGTTGGTTAAAGCTGAACATTAAATGCAATATTGTGCATGCAGGGGAATTACAGAAATTTGTGTATGTCCCTGGAGGATATGAGATCTATATGTCAACAAAAGATCCATAAATGAGTCCATCTGTAAGAGATGTACATCTCTTTCCCACTGATGCTTATGGCATACCAGCCCTGAGAACTCTCAAAACAGCAGGGGGTTGCAAAATCGTGAATAAACTGAAAATGGATCCCACAGATTAATTTGTCATTTTCTTTAGGAAAGAATGGATTTCCAAGGAAAGTGCAACATTATAATAGATTCCACTCCTTAATTTAAAACTGTAACACTGACAGAGATATAAAATAAGATTGAACATTCTTTAGATCCTTATGAATGGGCTCAGCAAAACTGAGCAGGCTCATGTTTTGGGGGCATGTAAAATATACAAAAAATATATCTCTGACTATACAAAATTACATGTTAATATAGATCTGGAATTGTGCTTAATTTCAAAAAGAATGGATGCTTCAATTGCTCACCATATTATTGAAAAGTTTTAGAATATATAATATATATATATATATATATATATATATATATATATATATACTAATATCAGTAACTTTAGGTTTAGATCAATTTTAAATTTGAAAGAAGAGAGTTTGGCTTCTAATTCTAATTTTGTTTTTCAACAGTTTTGAGATATTATTACATCTAGTACATGAAACATTTTTTATGTTGAGGTTTCCCACATTATATGATAAAAGATTGTGGTCTATAATAAGTTTTTATCAACATTTAGACTTGAGTTTACAAAAGATACAGGATTAGATTTGTTAGTTTACTAATGAGAAACATTTTCCCTCAATTTCAAGGATTGTAAGATTTCTTAGTATATTTGAAAATAATAAATGAGAATATTTTTTAAAAGTTAACACAGACACACACACACACAAACACACACACATATTTATTACTATTAATAATAATGCTACACTTGTAATACTAGAATAATTAATGTTAATTCAGTATTCTGGGATCATTTGTTTGCCAGACAACATTGTAAAACAATCCGAAATTTGAATGCTTGTGTTCTCCTATGTGCTTTGAAACCTAATCCTCAGTGTGATTGCATGTAAGCGGGGAAAGTGTGTCTATCGTTAACTATAAGTTGGCTACACCCATGTGTGGGATTGGTAACCCTTGGAAGAACTTAGCAATGGGGTAGAAATTCTGTAATCACTAAGGATTCTGAGTCTCCTCTTTTGCAAGATCTTTGAGACTATCAGGGATATCCCAGCATTCAGATCTTTGAAAAAAAAATCATTATAAATTACACAGACCGTGGTGCTCTCTTCAAAGAGCCCAAATTTATAATACATTTTCTCAGGCTTCTGAGAATATGTATCCTTTAGTGTTTTGGGATGGGATTATCTCTTGATGTTTATTAGGTCCATTTGATTTATGATATCATTTATCTGCAGATAAATATCTTAAAAATAATCCCAGACTCTTAAACTGTCACCTCTCTTATTCTCACCTCTAGCTCTCCTTTTTCCCATCCCCCCTCCTCTCTCCATGGCCAGCCTCTCTTTCTACCTTCTCTTTCTCTCTGCCTTTCTACAATAAAGCTCCAAAACATTAAAAAATAATAATAATCCGAGAATTTCCTGTGTTGATGCTGTCTTCTTGGATCTTTGTTCATAGTCCATGGTCCGTGATGCCAGCTGAAGTTGTCAGTACAAGAAAGCCAGACTGCCAAGATGAGAGCCGATCACTTTGCCAACTTTCTGTGTGTGTTTGAGTTGTGTATCAGTCCACCTGTGAGGTTTACAACAATCATCTCAGAAAGGTGATCATCAACAATTTAAAATGACAACATAACTATGCTTTAGAAACACAATGGCCAACAGGGTAATGACTTTGGAGCAAGGCCTGACAAGGATGGTGGAGCTTTGGTCTATTCTAAGGGTTATTGATGCTCCTGAAAGAACTGGACAGACATTTAGGCACACGTTGGTGATACCACAGAAGATGGCCAGAGGATGCAATACGCTCTTAAAAGGAGAAAGGGCAGGGCATGATACACTTGCTTTCCTTTAACCTAGTCATGTCTCAGACTCACTTAGTCCTGAGAATGAAAGCAATTGTTTTCCTTTCTTAGTGTTGTATTATTGCTGATATATGTATGTAGTGTCCTTGAATATTTTCATGTTTCCATGTGTTTCAGCATAGGCACATGTGCATGGAGACATGGAGTGACACTGAGGAACTCTCTTTCAATATCTTCTAGGTTAACTATTGAGATAGAGAATTTTACTTTGCTTGTAGCTGTGTCATTCTATATGTTCTAGTAGCAAGTTTATCTCATGGATGGCCAGTATTCTCCCTTCCCCCTTGATGCAGGATCTAGGAATCATTCATATATATATGCTGGAGATAAAAATTATATAAATCATTAAAAGTAAATTATTTATGAAGACCAGCAATGCCTCCTCCCTCAAAAGCAATAGGTATCTAAAAAAGAAAAAAAAAATCGATACTAGGCATGAGTCTTTCTTTTTGGAGTTTTTCTTCAGGATTGTTCAAGTGATTCATAAAACATTATAGGCTATGACCTCCAATGGTAGAAGCTAAATAGCTCATCCTGAAGTTACAATGAAATTTGGACAAAATTCAGAGAGAATCTAACACATTTGGACTAAATGTACTTTCATTATGTTATGTTTAGGTATGGCTTGCATAGACTCATATGTTTGAACAAGTCTATGGGGACCAGGTAGTAGAATGTGGTGGTTAACTAACTAAGAAAAAAAAAAAAACACAGTTTCGACCAGTGTGGCACAATAAGCCTTAATAATAATAATAAATAATGGGATGTATAACTTTAAAGAAATCAACATCTAGTTCTCTTCCTCAGTGCTGCTCAACAACAAGGAAATCATCCTTGATACAGGAGACCAAGCAAAGTACCAAGGCTACTAAAGCTATGGATCTCAGGGGTGAATCTACAATCACAAATTTGCTAAATCATTATAATTCATAATTGCATTTTTTTCTGTGACTTGTATTTTTTTTTATTGGTCTTATTCACAGCTACCAAATATGCCTGATGTTAAACATATATACATCACATTGCCATTCCCAGTTCATTGATGGATTTTAGTCATCATTCACATAAGCCAGTGTTCATATCTGCAGAATAGAGACTAACACCACTCTATATTTTTCCTTATACCCACAGGTAAGTTTAGTTCTCATCTTTCATCAAAGAAACTTTCCTTTGCAACAAATGGAGACTATTTCAGAAAAACAACAACTAAGCAAAATACACAGTTGTGGATAGAGTCCCAAATGACACACCTACAACACAACACCTGCAGATCATGCTTAAGAATAATTTACAAAATAGGGGGCGGAAAAATTCTGAGGAAGAGAGACTTACCTGTGAGTTTATGTTTCTTAGAAATGTCAAAGAAACAACACCCATAACGACTAACCAATGTGGCTGCCAAAACAGGATCTGAGCAAGGACAATAACACCAGACATGCTAGTGTGGGAGAGGAACATTTATGAACCCTCAAATCTTGAAAAGGGGCTAGACACAACTGAAAAATGCTGAAGCTGGAGAGTGGCAATCATGAGAAACAGCTTTAAACAGGGAGAATATGTATACTAGAATGTATATATACTATGTAATGTTTTTCAAAATTACATATGTATTATAATTTATATCATGCATATGTGACCACAATTAAACAAAAGGAGGTCATAAATTTAAATGAGAACAATGAGATAGATGGGAAGGGTTAGAGGAATAAAATTAAAAGGGAAATGATGATCATATAGTATAATCTTGAAAAGTATTTTTAAAGATTCTATGCTATATTCATAAGTGCATTGATAAAAGTCATCTGGTAATAAAAAAATAGATGCTCTTACTTTTAGGTCACTTCATGTTGTTAATTTATCTCTTTTGATTAACAATGTGAAAACCTAGATGCAAAAAGAATTATCTTTTCTGATCTTTCTCCTGTCCTCACTGAATATGTTTCATGCAAAAGACCCATATTATCTTACCTTTAATCTTCTGTGCATTGAATTATGAAACATATGTTATTCTAAGTATTTCAAATAAGCTATTCTAAGTATTAACTTACAATAAGTTGGATAAAAAATCCTCCCACCTCTTATATCACCATTACTATCCCTCCATTTCTTTTATGGACCCTCAGTATAGAATAATAGATCAACGAGTGTTAGGAAAATATAACCACTAACATATTTTTCCTCATTTGTAATTACTATCCATTTGTGTTTGCCTTGATTGCATTTTGTCAGATAAAACATCATGGTCAGTTTAAAGTTACTAAAAGCAAAAATCCAAACAATTTAATTTCAGCTATGATGATTCTCTGATCAAGAATGTCTGTTTTATTGTACTTTCAATGGAATCACCTCAAAACTCCTTAGCAGAGCCACATCTCCATCCATTCTTCACATCTCTGAATTTTAATACTTTTCCTGACCCAAACCAGTTTGTCCTCAATTCTTCCTTCTCATTCCATTTTCATTTCTTATTTCACACATTGCAGTATCTCTAGATTAACAGCCACATAAAAGAAAGAATGCCTGCCATTTAGCCCATTTGCAATTCGCAGCTCTGTAATAGTTTCTGTTATAGAGCAGGCTCATAAATTAGTAATCTTAAAATCCTATTTTATTGTAATCTGCTTTAAAATGGACTTCTGCTTATAAGTGAATAACTAAAACATCTGTTTTAAGACAGTGTCTTACAGTGTAGCCAGCCTGTCCTGGAACTCACAGGAAGATTTTTGTCAGAGTCCCAAACGCTGGGACTACAGGTACTGAAAGGTATTCCAGGTATCAGTAAGATTTAATATAAAGAAATAGATATTTTTCTGTGCTAAAAATTATAACACAAACATTGAATACATTGAACACAATGCCACCAATTTTAGTTGTTATTATAAAAATGAAAGCACATTAAAACAATTTTATTAAACACTGTTGAAAGCTTTTCCAATTGAATGCCAGTGAATAACCTAAAGCAGTACAAAATTTTAAAATGCAGGTAGCTGGATGAAAATTTGAGAAGCATTTTCCATGCGAGTTTAAGTTCTTGATTTTGTGGGTCTAAGATTTTGAGTCTGGCAAAATGCTGTCTATGTATCTATTAGGTATTTAACTACTGTTTATCTGTAAGAGTAGAAAAACCTAAAGTTCTCGTTTGACCCATTAATGGAAGTTTCCTTTTTCACATATCTGACAAGTTAAAAATGAAGATGAGCAGCCACACCTCATTTTGCTTTGATCTAGAATCATTTGTTTCAGGATACTTCAATTGCATAAAGAATATGCACCACTAATTGTTCAAGTATATAATACCTTGCATGGAGTCTTTAAAGAAGCTTGCCTTTAAGATTATGTTCCTTAAAGAAGAAGAAATTCAAAGGGGACTAGATGAGAGAAGAAGCAGGAAAAAGATGAATGAGGACAGTAAAGGAAATCCTGCATCCTGAGCTTTTGGTAATGCAAAAGTAGTCATGGAGTTTTACTTCAGTCTCTCCATCTATGCTTTTCATGGAACATGTGAGCCGTAAAACACATTCTAGAAGGTTTTTCTATCCTTCCCCAGACACTGAATTAGGACCAGCACAATTTCACTTTGCATAAAACTGCCAGCCAAGGCTCCCTATTCTTCTTTTAATGTTCCTTTTCAGTGTCTCAAATTTCCTGCTCATTCCATCTCTCTAGACACCTTCACTCTCCTTATTATTGATTCACACTTTATATTCAAAGTAGGGATTTCTTTCCCATTTTCTAACAAAAATGTGTTTTTCTCAATAACCCTAAGCTTTATACTGAGATGGAGCCTTGGAGTAAAATTATTCTAATTAGCTTCTTAAAGCCGAAGGAAATTGAAGGAAAAAAATGGAAGATTTAAAACTTTCACATCCACACAACAATTTTTTTTTGATCAAAGAATAGCAAAATTGGGAATTCTTTTTCTTTTGCCTAAGAAATTATCACACAATCAAGGATCATGTAGAAAATATAGATATAACACAAAATTATATTTTCACTTCATGAAACATGTAAGACATAGAATAAAAAATGGAGACAGTGTGCAGTAACAGTACAGAATCTGCCTTCTCATTTATAGCAATCAGTCACCGCAGCAGCAATTAGGATACATAAAATGAGATTGCCTGCATTTTTCTCACTAGGAGAGCCTTAGTGTATATTCCCACATGCTTCACAGGGCCTGGTGATTGAATCTTTGTTGTGCTTCAGTACACTGCTCTCTGCAACAGGAAACTGTTCTCCTTACTCTAAGGTGAACTTCTAGAGGTCAAAGAACTGCTCTACCCCATGGCAGCACGATTCTCATTTTCCTAAATTGTTGATACTCTGATAATTTAGATTTTTGTCAATTCATCTTATAAATTCTTCCGCAAACAAACAACCAAAACAATCCTCTGCTGTGCTTTGTAAGGACTGGATGCTGGATTTAGTCCTAGTTACAAATATTAAAATATGTATTTTTTCAAATTTGGACAGATAGATACAGTAGCACATGTCTATGACCCACTCAGTATCCAGACCAAGGTGTGAGTATTGACTACAGATTTAATCTTAGAGAAGCTTGGTCTAAAAAGTGATACCCAATACTAATACATGGTTGTATGCTATAACAAGAGACAGAAATAACAAAGAAATGATATGTAAATAAGCTATATTTAATCTATCAAATTTTAAGATCCTGGTATGAACTCATTAGGGTAGCATGGCTTTACAACATAGGCATTCTGTCCCCAGTCATGAATAAATTGATTCTCATGCAGTATAAATCAAAATGGTTAATCAAGTCCTTAAAATCATTCTTATTATATCTAATAATGAATGGAAGAATGTTTTAAGAATGAATTCAGACAAAAAGAACAGAGAGGGTAACTAGCATTAGTTCAAAGAAAGAAATTAGAATCTCCAGCTCCAAACAGCAGCAGACTCAAACACATACAGATAACTACAGCTAAGCATCAGATGGAGGTCAGGCCCAACTCTTATGGAAGATTTGGAGGAGGATTGAAGGCCCCGAAGGAGATAGTAACCTTACAGGAAGACCAAGAAAGTGAGTTGACCCGCACCCCTGGGAGCTCTCAGAGACTGAGCCACCAATCAAACAATAAACCTATGTGCCCCCAACACATATGTAGCAGACTTGCAGCTCAGTTTCCAAGTGAGTCCCCCAACAACGGAATCACAGGCTCTCCCTAAAGCTATGCCCTTACTGTAGTGTCTGTTCCTCAACAGGGCCGCCTTGTTTAATCAGGCAGAGGTCTGATGCACCAGGGTGGGCAGGCACAGGGTTCAGAGTGCATGCTTTCAGATGAGAAGGGGAGAGTGGACGGGGAAAGGTGTCTGGGAGGAGGGGACTGGGAGGGAGTAGCATTTTGGGATATAAATAAATACGTAGGACTTTTTAACACTGTGAAACTTATTTTGGGATACAAATGCTAAATAAATATATAAATAAATAAATAAATAAATAAATAAATAAATAAATAAATAGGACTTTTTTACATTGTGTAACTTCTATATGGCAAAGATATCATTATTTGAGCATAGTTAAGGGTATATATTAGGAAAAGATCCTTACCAGTTACACATTTGATGGTTGCTATCTAAAATATGTAAAGAACTAAAAAAGCTGGATACCAAGAAAACAAATAACCCAATTTTAAAGGATGGGATGCAGAAATAAACTGAATGTTCCCTAAAGAAGAAACAGAAATGCCTGAGAGTTACTTTAAAAATATTCAAGACACTCTTCACTAGAGAAATGCAAATCAAAACTGCTTTATGATTTCATCTTATACTAGTTAGAATGGACAAGATCAATAAAACAAATGACAATATTGAATAAGATATGACAAAATGGGAACAATTATCTGTTACCACTACTGAAACATACTCTGTCAAGGATAAGCTACATCTAATTGGGTTGTTGACCAAAAGGACACTTGGAAATTTCCAAGGTGGTATGGGTGCTCTCCCAACCATATGGAAAGGGCTAATTGCTGAAGACATCACTGACACATCTCACTGAATACAGAGAACCGTGTGCCCAACTAGAACCTTCATCCCTACTGTCTAGTCTTCATGGTACGGGAAGACTCTGCATGCTGACAGATGAGAAAGGTAAATACCAACTGAACTCTCAATCATGTAATCTACAGTGGTGAACTGCCTGTAGTTCACACTACCTAGTTATATTGCCTGGGCAATAATGGCACAAATGTTGTGGAAGCTCTCTCACCTCAAATTTAGGGCCCTCTCCATTAGATGAAACTCATACTTGACACAGTTTTGATGGCCAAGAACTTGACATGAGATTGTCCAGGGACACAGGAGAAGTCTAAATACTATTACAAATACTATTCTTCTGCTAAAAGAACACAATAAATCAATAAAATGGCTCCTAATGATATTTGACTATAGCCATATATCCAGGTCTCACTCAGCCATCAACAGAGAAGTTTTCCTCTTTAGTAGATGGAAACTAATAGAAAAACACAACTGGACAATGTGCAGACAGTGACAGACTGAAATATTTCACCCTCAATTGGTAATCTTCATCAACCCCTTTCCACCTCAAGGTTAATGCAATGAATCATAGGGGGGTAGAATATGAATAGATAACAGTGTCTTCCAGAAAAACAAGACTGATATACACATAAACTCACAAGGGCTATGGGGGCACACATAGGAAATCCATAGATTCATGCCAGAAATTGTCAAAGCATTGAGATGGGTAAGTGAGCAAAAGCTTCCATATGTAAGCAAGAATCCATCTCCAGCAGACATAGGAAAAATCAGTTTTCTCCAACAAAGTCTCATTGGATATAAAAATCAGCTTAAGGCAGCTCTCATGACCAGTAGTAGTCAACACAAAATTCATTCAATAGTATTTTTTCTAGATTTTGTTTCTCATATTGTTTTGTACTAACATTTTTTTATTCACCTGTCTTTCAGTTGTATATCACAGTTGCTGCTTTATGTAGTGT
This sequence comes from Mus pahari, assembly GCF_900095145.1. Classification (NCBI taxonomy): domain Eukaryota; kingdom Metazoa; phylum Chordata; class Mammalia; order Rodentia; family Muridae; genus Mus; species Mus pahari. Next base: position 99,232,728 of record NC_034597.1, read on the forward strand.
GTGTGTGTGTGTGTGTGTGCGTGTGCATGTGTGTGTGTGTGTGTGTGTGTATGTGGTGTGTGTGTATGTGTGTGTGTGCTTATGAGACTATGGTTCTTGTGAATTTTGGTGCTTTTTGCTGCTGTTGTTTGTATTTTGGTTTGTTTGTTTTTTATTGACCCTTTTTTTATGTAGAGAGAATGAAAAGGTTGAGGAAGATTGATTTTTCAAGTGGAAAGGGTGTGGGAGGAGAAGCAAACCGGACAAGGGAAACTTATCAGAATATACTGCATGAATTCTAAATTTAAAAAATATAATATGAAGAAGAAAAAATAAAATAGCAAAGAGCAATGTAACTTCTCATTACTCATGTAATTTTAATATAAAATTATGTGATGTTAGAGTCACCCTCAAAGACTCTCTGAAACCTTTCCCAAGATTCTTACCTGTAGGATATGGAGACTGAAGTAGCCCACTGCTGTAGCCAGATAGGACTTCCAGTGGAAGTAGGGAGGCATCAACCCACCCACAAAGTCTTCAACCCAAAATACATAGGCTAACCAATGACTGCCCCAACTTGACACTATTAATGATGCTGTGCTATGCTTGCAGACAGGAGTCTAGCTTNACTTTCTCCTGAAAGGCTTTAATNAGCAGCTGGTGGTAACAGATGCAGAGACCCACAGCCCAAAATCAGGTGGAGCTCAGGAAATCTTGTGAATGAGTGGGGGGTTAAAACTGAATGAACTGGAGGAGTCAAGGACACCACAGTCAGAAATACAGAGTTTAATAACCTGGGCCCGTGCAGGGCAGCATAAACTGAAGCATCAGCCAGGGACCACTCATGGGCTGGACCTGAATATTTGTGGTAGATTTGTAGCTGAGCTTCCATGTGGGACCTCTAACAACTGGAGTAGGGACTATCTCTGATTCTGTTGCCTGCCTTTCCTTAACTGGACTGCCTGGTTAGACCTTAGTGGGAAAGAATGAGGTTAGTCCTCCTGTGATTTGATGTCTTAGGGTGAGGTGGTATCTAAAGATGGCTTACCTTCTTTGAGGATAAAGGGAGGGATAGGGGGAAGGCTTTTTAAGGGTGGGACTGGGAGAAGAAGGGATAGGCTGCAGTGAGGATGCAAAGTGAATAAATAAAAGATATTGAAGAAAAATATGTGATTTTAATGGCAGTCAAAATTAATTATATCAAAATATTTTAATTTCTAGAAGACAAAGTGAACATTCTATATAATGAGAACCAATGGCTGAATTGTGCAAAGCAATTTCTGTCAATATCAATATAAACCTCAGAACACATTTGTAACAAGTTAAGATTAAAGGAGCACAGTTTTTTGTTGTTGTTGTTGTTTGTTTTGTTTTGTTTTGTTTTACTTTTAAACAGGAGAAGATGGAGAGGAAGTATTCAAGGACCCAGAGAGGTCACGAACACCAGAAAAAAAATGGCCAACTTAGTAGGGCTTATAGATGTTCAAGGAGACTGAAGAAGCAATCAGAGAGCCTGCATGGATCTGTGCTAGGTCATCAGCAAATATATTGTGGATGTTTAGCTTTGGATTTCTATGGGACTCCTAAGAGTAGGAGGGACTGTGTCGCTGACTCTTTTGCCTGCTCTTGGGACTTCTCATCTGTTGGGCTCTTTCTCCCAACCTTGATGTGAGAGTTTATGTCTGCTCTGATTGCATCTTGTTACTGCAGTGTTAAGTTTATATCTCCATGAGACCTGCTCTTTTCTGAAAGAAAACAAGGGAGAGGCAAGTTGAATGGGAGCCTAGAGGAAGTAAAGGAACAGGAGTGAGAGAAGAATAAGAAGCAAAATAATAAAAAATTAATCTCTTATCAAACACATCATATAAACTTTAAGATATTATGTTTACTATAACTGATTATTGATTGTTACTTTAGGTTTATTATCATTCACTTAAGGCTTTGTGTATATTAAGCAAGTATTCTGCTATCATTATACATCAATATTCCTGAAAGAATTTGTACTGTCCAGGAAGAAATCATCATCTTAAAATGAAATTAAGAAGGCATGCTTGATGAATGAGAAAACAAAAATATTATTTTTACAGGAGTAAAAACAGTGCTGTCCATTATGGTTTCCATAACATAGACAGTAATTTCTCATGGAGAGCAGAATTTATTGCCATTGAAAACAGAGGAGATCAAAAGCCAAACCCAAAAATAAGCTCTACTTCACAAAGTTGCTTGTTTTAACAACCTGTTGTTTTAGAAGATGAAGTGGTTTAGGAATAAGGCCACAATTAAAACTCTGAATTTTGAAGTCTAAGATATAAATTATAAAAGAAATGGAATAGAAATAAAAATAAATGGCAAGGGCAGGCAGAAACTTCAAATCTCTAACATTCTAAATGAAATTTTGGTATTACTTTTTCACTATGAGCATTGGCTCAGCAAAGTATATAAAGTGAAAACTAATAACTTATGGGATCAAGATTTAAATTTTATATCAATCCAGTATTAGATGAATATTCTTGCCTTTTCACATGAAATGTTGTCAGAGGAGAGGTGTATTTTGATATATTTTGATTTAATCTGTCCTAATGACTCACATTTTGGAAGCTTTCTCTGTTTAAGGCTTCCAGAAAAGGGTGCTTGACAAATTATACATCAAGTAAGTATCTCATTAGCTCCTAGCAAATGTCAAACTCATTTACACATTCAGAGAGCTAACGATGAGTTTCTAGATACTTTCTTATAAATTCCTGTTTTCTACCTAACTTTAGAACACCTAAAGAGTTATGTTTTTATTTGGGGAATTCTAAAATTCAACTTTTTAAATAATTTCAGTAATCCTCAATTTGGGAAATATATGGGAACTAGTATATTAAATTATATTCTATAATTTTGGAATGAATAAAATAATATGCAATAATATTCTATCTATAGCATATGATAAAATACAATGTTTTTATTTAATCACAATTGAAAATATATGAAAGGTGTGTGAATATGTATACCTGCCTTTCAGATATAGGGATGTATCTTCTTAAGTGTGTAAGAAGATATGCAAAAATGGCAAATGAATTACTTCTTTACAATCCATATTTTATAATCTCTAGTTGGATATAAATGAGCAATTTTCCTTCATTACAACTCTATCAAAACAAATATGGAATGACTCCATATTTTTCAGAGGAAACTGATTAGAATGAAACAAAAAAGATGTTTTTATTTCAAATAGATGAAGTAATAGAGGAAAACGGATATAGATGAATGCAAAAATAGATCAAAGCAAAAAACAATATGTTACTTAGGTTATCTAGTACACAGTGAAGAATTTAAAGATCTGTTGAATCTTAGCAAGGCAGTTCTTTAAATTCCTCACTGTGTACTAGATAAACTAAACTTTGAGTGCTTTTATTGTTTCCGAAATATTTTCATTCTCGTTTTATTTTTCTTCATACTCATGCAGAAAAATGTGCTCCTAGCAATAGTAGGGATGGAGGTTTTTTTTTTAAACCAATTAACCTTTTATTTCTGTCATATTTTACTTGTCAATCTAAAAGCTTGTTCTTTGAGAAGATAAATAAGATTAGAAGATCCATGGCATACCTAACCAATAGAGGCATGACCCAAAATAGAGATTACATTATGAGGAAACATTAAAATAGACATCAATGAAATTTACAATATTTTTATTAAATGCTGTTTAAAATTCATATCCCACTCAGTAAGAGTCAAATTAAAGGAGGAAATTCTAGATATATCTGAATCACCAAAGTTAAACGAAGAAATAATCAACAACTAAAACAGACAATTAAAAATCAGCAAGTCAAAATTTTTTTTAAAAGCATTCAAACAAAAGAAAAGAAACAAACCAGCAAAATGCCAATGTCAAGATATACTTCTACTAGAATTCTACAGAGCCTTCCAACTGCAAGCAGTACTTCTTGAGTTATGTTGTTTAAAAGATCAGAAACACCTAAGCTCCATCACAAAGCTAGTAGTATCCAAGTGGCAAAATCAAGTAAACACCCAAGAAAAATATATAAATTATCGGCCAATATCCTTCAGGATCCTTCATGAGCTTACATACAAAGAGTCTCAATGAAGTACTTGCAAACTGAATGCAAGAAATATCAAAAAGATAATATGCTAAGAAGAGTGGTGTTATCCCAGAGATATGGGAATGGTACAACATGTATAAATGAAATATATAAATGGACTTAAAGACAAGAATCATGTGACCATCTCAACAAATGGATGAATGGTTGCTTTTTGACAAAATGCAATATGCCTTCATGATAAATGTTCTAGAGAGAACGGGACTTGAGGGAACCTCAACATAATAAAGGTTATATTTTGCAAACGCATAGACAAAATCAACCTAAATATAGAATTATTCAAAGAAATATCATTAAAGTCTCTGTGTGTGTGTGTGTGTGTGTGTGTGTGTGTGTGTGTGTTTGTGTGTTTATTTGCCCTGGAGAAGACAACTTCTCCAATATGAATTCTGTAGTTGCTTATTGTTCTCTGTTTATGGTTGAGGGCCCATGAACTTTCTCCCTTCCCTGTAAGCATATCCATTTGTGTCTTTATCATTTGAGTCTTCTTTAGAGAGCTGTGTTCGTAAGACTTCATGGGTGTGTCCTCTCACGTGAATATAAACAATTTTTTGCCTAAGAACTCTTTTTTAAGACTGATTTTATTTTTAAATTATTGGTTTCTGTGTGTGGTTATGTGTACATGTGCTTGTACCTACAAGCAGAGTTCAGAGGAAAATATCAAATACTGCGAAGATGGAGTTACAGGAGTCTCTAACTATGTGTGTGTGGTTTGGAGGGTATGGGCACTCTGTTCCTCCGCAAGAGCAACATGCATTCTTAGCCACTGATCAATCTCTCCAGATCCTTTGGATAAGAAATCTAATAGAACTTTCTTTTTAGAGTAGTATTTTGCTCTTTTGTTTTGGAGGAATGTAAAAGTGAAAAAAAAAGAAGTAGATTGTTCACATTTGGAAATTTTCGTGCGTGTGTGTGTGTGTGTATGTGTGTTTACCAGTTGAGGGGTTGGAGTTTCTGCCCTGGAGAAGGCCATTTCTCCAATTCTCTGAATTCTCCAGTTGCTTGTTGTTCTTTCTTTAGGATTGAGTATATATATATATATATATATATATATATATATATATATATATATATATATATATATATCATATATCTGCCAGCCATACTGTTTGGAAAGTAAATTAACCTTACCTGAAGATATCTCCCTTATGTAATAGTTTCAATAGAGAAGCAAGGAACAGGCAATATTCACTCTTATCATGATTCATTTTTTTCTCCAGATATATAGAATCCGTAGCCATTTAATCTTCAAAAATTATGAAATTCAATTGTCTATTATGAGAGAATAGCAATTGTTACCACAGTTCCAGGCTTTCAAGAATCTGCTGTCTGAGTCCAATGTGGTGGTGCATGACTTTTAATCCCAGAACTCCACTCTGGAGGCAGAGGCAGGTGGATTTCTGATTTCGAGGCCAGCCTAGTCTACAAAGTGAGTTCCAGGACAGCCAGATCTATACAGAGAAACCCTGTCTCGAAAACAAAAACAAACAAACAAACGAACAAGAAGAATCTGCTGTCTGACCATTCTGCCTATCCCACATCCATCAACATCCAATGTGCTGGGGAGAGCTGCTTTGACCAGGACACAGGGAGTACAACACCCTTTATCCAAAGTTTCAGCTTCTTTTAAAGGCAAAGGTGAGTAAAGATTTCCCAGTTTCTAGTTCTCACCAGGCGCTGTTACCCTAGCAGTAGCTTATCTTGACTGAAGTGAGCCAAGCTTGCTTGTAGACTGAGAAATCTGCCTGCAATCTGACTCTTTGTGGCCTACATAAACTCTAAACAAAGTTACTTTCTCATGAGAAAGGGATTGTGGAGGCCATCCAGATGGCAGAACCCCAGGATTCTTTGCACTTCTCAGTTTCTCAGTATGCTCAGAATCACAAAGATCCCATGCTGCCCCTCAGCTAGCAAGCTAGGTGCAGTCACTTCCTGCCATTTCTCTACACACATTTTCACAGATGTCCCCGAAGTATCCCCAAAGCAGGTACGATGTGCTCTGCTTTGGTCAGAAGAGATAATAATATTAAGTATTGTTTCTTGCTCAGGAAGACTTGAAAATTAATGAGCAATTGAAGAATAATTTATTTCCCATAGGATGCATTATTGTATTTCCCTAAAAATAATTTATTTAAAGACAATGGAGGAACAACAGCTGACATATAAATATAAAATAAAATAACTAATAAAAAAGAAAGAAAAACAAAGTCAACAATAGCCATTTAATGGTAAAATTCAATAGCATTCTTTTTTTGTACATGCCAGTAAATCATTTTCTGACTCATTTTTAAAATTGAACCATATTTAAGAAATTGACAATTGCCTCCAGCTTTGGAAATTCTTCTAATTCACCAGATAATTGATTTTTCATTTTCTTTCCTTCTTGCAATTTTTCCTTATTATCTAATCTCTAGTTGTGTTAGACTATCCACCTTTGTTATTTCATACTCTGTGTTCAATTATTTTTTATTTTGAACAGTTAGTTTTAGACTCATAAGCAACTTACACAGGCTACTCTTTCTTTGTTTATATCAAGCAATTAAAATTAGTATATTTTATAAAATAATATGCCTTTAACTAAAATTTCGTGCAATTTCGAAAGCACTTTCCTGTCCTCATCTTGATTTATTATAGTTTTCCCATGTAAGAAATCTATTCTTCCTGATTGAAATAATAAGAGATGGCCATATATTGTTTTATCTGCCCATAAATGTACAGGTCTCACTGTGGTAATGCACTTTAATGTTAACAACTAGAGAAATGTACACATCTGTCCTACCAAGTGTACTTCTCAAGTTAACATCTCCATATTGATTATATTAAAATCTGAACAAATTACTGATTTTTCCTTGGAACTTTTTTTAAAACTTATTCATTTTAGGTAAAAATATACACATTATTATTAAATCTAATCTACCACATTCATTTGAAAATGTGCCAATTTGTTTTTAATTGTGTCTTTTATTTGTTGATACAATAGCCTCCTTTTAACTAATTGCTATATATACACTAAATTATATATTATATATATATATATAATATACACTAAATTATATATATATATATATATATATATGTGTGTGTGTGTGTGTGTGTGTGTGTGTGCATGTACACAGTAGAGGTAGGGAAAACTAAACTAAAAACTGTTGCAAGTATTTATATAGCTCAAGAATATTTCATATCAATAAATCAGATCAAAAAGAACTTTTGAATAAATATTTTAGGAACAATTGATAAATTTGTTCTAAAGTTTGGATTGACAGAACAGAAGTCAATCATGCTCACTATATAAAAAACATTAATTTCTCATTTCTCTCTTTAAATAATCCTTGTTAGCGCATGCCTTCTCATCCCTGGATAAAATATTTAGATATAATAATTCTATTACTTCCAGATATTAGAAAAGTAAATTTCAAATGTTAAAAAAATTTGACCTAAATTTAATATACACATAAAAAGCTGTCACCCATTTTTTTCCAAAATTTTTTAAATTTCTTTATTATTATTTTCTTTATTTACATTTCAAATGCTATCTCAAAAGTTCCCTATACCCCACCCCTGCCCCTGCTCCCCTACCCACCCACTCCCACTACTTGGCCTTGGCCTTCCCCTGTGCTGGGTCATATAAAATTTACAAGACCAAGAGGCCTCTCTTCCCAATGATGGCCTATTAGGCCATCTTCTGCTACATATACAGCTAGAGACTCGAGCTCAGGGGGTACTGGTTAGTTCATATTGTTGTTGCACCTACAGGGTTGCAGCCCCCTACAACTCCTTGGGTACTTTCTCTAGCTCCTCCATTGGGGGCCCTGTGTTCCAACCAATAGCTGACTGTGAGCCTCAGATTTAGAAATTCAGGTAAGGAGAAAAAGCATATGCTCATTGCTTTATGACAGCCTGTGCTAGCTCTGTTCCACTGTGGTTAACATAAAATGATCACACTAGGAAACTGCTTGAAGATCTTATATGTCTCCTGTTTTAGACTCTAACATAGGTGTTCTATCAAGGACAAATTGATAAATTATATGATGCTTCAGGGCAAATTATTTCCTTAATCAGAAAGTTTTCTTCAATTGTTGTTTCTTACAAAAAAAAAAAAAATAATGCCCTCTAATGTCACCAACAAGAGAGAGCTTTGTTGTCTTCTCCAGAGGCACAGAAACATAATCCAACTCCCCTTTCAACCTACATTACTGGCAGATGCAGGTGAACCTGTCTAGCGATGTGAAATTCAGAAAAACCTGCAAGGCTGTGATGGTCTTAATGAAACTCTCCAGAGGGACAGGACATATGCACATACAAATCAACACTACATCTATTTCCAAAAGTAACCTAAAGCTGGCCAAGATTTGCAAGGTAAGGAAGCATCTGAACCTAGAGGAAACATCAGATTTATTTTCTGTATACTCACAACCCTCCTTTCTTAAACCTCTTGAATTTCCCTAAAGAAATGTTAAAATAAAGATTCTTTCCCCCATCATATTAGAGAAAGTAAAGAGAGACAAAATGCACAGGATTCTCACAAGTGTTTTTAAATCTATTACATATTGCTCTCAAGTTCTTTGAGCTTTTTTTACTCTATAGTATGGAAATGAGGAACAGCAAGGGCAGAAGCTCTAGAGTTGGATGGCTCACATCAATAGTGCACATTTGCATTTTCTCAGAGCTTTTTCCTCTTTTATGAAAAAGCACCCACCTCCCTTATTTAACACTTAACGTTTCCACTAAGAGACTCAAGAAATCATCTGAAGTTGCCTACATTTTTACTTGGTATTCTGATAATTCTAAAAATTAAATTTATTCACTTTCAGAAGGACAAATTAGTTCAGAGAAAACACACAAAAACACACACACATATATGTAATAATAAACTGTAATATATGTACATATATGTAATAATAATAAACACATATATGTTTTATATATAAACTGGATGTCAAGGGGTTTTTTCCTGACAAAAAAATCTGGCAACTCAGTATAATATAATTTTGAAATATAACAATAATTTCTCTGATATGTAAATAATCTGTGTTTTAAAAATTATGTCTTGTTTAATGGGCAAAAAGTCTCAAAGTGAATTCTTGGTTTATTGTACATGTTACAGAGTAAACTATAAACATACATATTTCTTTCCTTATACACTGGAACTGTTTTCAACAGTTCACTTTCAATTTTTCATGTAGCTTCCTCTAAGTCTAGAGAATTGAATCTAAGGAAAGGAATCTCTTCTTAGATCTTGACAAATAAATTACGTGATAACTGAGCTGCAGTTTCATTTGAGACTCAGAAAGAAGGAAGTGTAATTGAATCCTGGCTTGATTGAGCATTTGGGAGTTCTCCTCCTAAGACAAGAAAACATGAAAAACAATCTTTTAGAGTGATTATCTGTACCTGCTGTTTATGTAGTATTACTTTAATATTTTATTTGTAAAGGAGGAATAAGAACTTACATCTAAAAGACAGTGTAATCATCAAAGTTGAAAGTAAAAAAAGAGGAAAATTCCATCTATTATATATTCTTTGTTCACAAGAACTCAATGTTCTGATCTGAAATACTCACCACCCACTCATGCATGTCACCAGGAAGAGAGTGTCTGCTGTGCCGCGAGAGAAGCACTTGTTCTGCTAACCAATAATAAGATTTGTTAGTAGTTCTAGACAAAGCAAAGTAGTTTGACCAAGACATTTATTTTCTTTTAATATCTATCTTATTTAAACATATGATCTAAATAACTTTGAAATATTTCCTATATGGCATTCCCTAGAATACATGTACATTTTGATATTTAATGTTTTTTATTGAAACACTTTATTTTTTATAAAAGATTTATATAGTTTTGCATGCATAGAACTGGAAAAGTTTATGTCTTAGGAAACATACAGACTTATTGTCACAGGCCTAAATATTATTTGTCCCTTGTTTATTTAGCAGTCAATGATGCTTGATAGGAGAAAACATTTATTATCAGGAAAAGCTTCATTTCTAAAATACATACATTCACACACATAAACACACACAAATACACACACACACACACACCTGGATATGAGAAAATAATAAATGTTTTGCAATTGACAATCCAATTACAAAATAATTGATACTATCAAAACTTTCAAAAATGTAAGCCATATAATAGTTGACATTTTGTTAATTATTTCTGGGTACTGAATTAGCATTTTATGTACTAGAACATTAGTGTACTGAATAACACTTCATTGATCTACTTTAAAGGACAAACTGGCACATGGGTATCATCCAGTTGCACACAATCCAGTATAATATACAATCTAGCATTATACAGTAACTTTTCACTTGGGAAATTGAAATTGTTAGTCCCTGAGAAAATAATTAAATCCAAGATTTCTATAGAATGATATTGGAATTTATTTCCCTAGTAAAACACAAATGTGGGAAGAAATATAGAAGGAAATTTTTGTTGTTATTTGCTAAAAATGTGTTATATAAGGTGTGACAGTTAACAAACATGTTCTTGGAAGTGTTAGCAAAATCACAGCTATAAAATAAAAGCACATAGGAACACTCCTCCATTGCTGGTGGAATTGCAAGCTTGTACAACCACTCTGGAAATCAGTCTGGCAGTTTCTCAGAAAATTGGACATAGTACTACTGGAGAACCCAACAATACCTCTTCTGGGCATATACCCAGAAGATCTTCCAACTGGTAATAAGGACACATGCTCCACTATGTTCATAGCAG
>NC_034597.1:99244327-99266249 GCF_900095145.1 Mus pahari
GCCTAATCGGCCATCACTGGGAAGAGAGGCCCCTTGGTCTTGCAAACTTTATATGACCCAGCACAAGGGAAGGCCTGGGCCAAGTAGTGGGAGTGGGTAGGTAGGGTAGCAGGGGCAGGGGAGGGGTGTATAGGGAACTTTCAGGATAGCATTTAAAATGTAAATTAAGAAAATAATAATAATTTTAAAAAAAGAAAAAAAAAGAAAGTCACTAAAGAAAAAAAAAAAAAGCACATTCTGCCAAATGAGCAGACGAGTGAGTAAAAATGTTAAAGCTGATCTTACAAACAAAGTAAACTCTATCGACAGTATCAGGAAATCATATTTTCAAGATATTGTCAAATACAGGGAGTTATATTATTTAGCTTTATTCCAAAATAGTGGCTTCTTTTTTTCTTTCTTTTCTTTTCTTTTCTTTCTTTTCTTTCTTTCTTTCTTTCTTTCTTTCTTTCTTTCTTTCTTTCTTTCTTTCTTTCTTTCTATTTTTGGTTAGATATTTTCTTTATTTACACTTCAAATGCTATCCCAAAAGTTCCCTATACACTCCCCCTGCCCTGATCCCCTACCTACCCACTCCCACTTCTTGGCCCTGGCTTTCCCTGTATTGGGGCATACAAAGTTTGCAAGACCAAGTGGCATCTCTTCCTAATGATGACTGAATACGCCATCTTCTGCTATGTATGCAGCTAGAGACACGAGCTCTGGGGGTACTGGTTAGTTCATATTATTGTTCCACTTATTGGGTTGCAGACACCTTCAGCTCATTGGGGACTTTTTCTAGCTCCTCCATTGGGGGCCCTGTGTTCCATCCTATAGATGACTGTGAGCATCCACTTCTGTATTTGCCAGACACTGGCATAGTCACCCAGGAGACAGCTAAAGCAGGGTCCCTTAAGCAAAATCTTGTTGGTATATGCAAGAGTGTCTGGGTTTGGTGGCTGATTATGGGATGAATACATGGGTGGGTTAGAATCTGGATAGTCCATCCTTTCGTCTTAGCTCCAAACTTTGTCTCTGTAACTCCTTTCATGGGTATTTTGTTCCCTATTCTAAAGAGGAATGAAGTATACACATGTTGGTCTTCCTTCTTGGTTTTCTTGTGTTTTGCAAATTGTATCTTGGGTAGTCTAAGTTTCTGGGCAAATATCCACTTATCAGTGAGTGCATAGCTAGTGACTTCTTTTGTGATTGGGTTACCTCACTAAGGATAGTATCCTCCAGATATATCCATTTGCCTAAGAATTTCATAAATCATTGTTTTTAATAGCTGAGTAATACTCCATTGTGTAAATGTTCCACATTTTCTGTATCCATTCTTCTCTTGAGAAACATGTGGGTTCTTTCCAGCTTCTGGCTATTATAAATAAGGCTGCTATGAACATAGTGGATCATGTTTCCTTATTACCAGTTGGAACATGTTCTGGGTACAGGCCCAAGAGTGGTATTGCTAGATCTTCTGGTAGTACTTTGTCCAATTTTCTGAGGAACCGCCAGACTGACTTCCAGAGTGGTTGTACAAGCTTGCAATCCCACCAGCTATGAAGGAGTGTTCCTCTTTCTCCACAACCTCGCCAGCATCTGCTGTCAATGGAATTTTTGATCTTAGCCATTCTGACTGGTGTGAGATGGAATCTCAAGGTTGTTTTGATTTGCATTTCCCTGATGATTAAGGATATTGAACATTTTTTTCAGGTGCTTCTTAGCCCTTCTTTATTCCTCAGTTGAGAATTCTTTGTTCTGCTTTGTACCCCATTTTTAATGGGGTTATTTTAATTTCTGGAGTCCAGCTTCTTGAGCTCTTTGTATATATTGGGTATTTGTCACCTATCATATTTAAAATCAGTAAAAATACTTTCCCAATCTGTTGGTGGCCTTTTTGTCTTGTAGACAGTGTCTTTTGCCTTACAGAAGCTTTGCAATTTTATGAGGTCCCATTTGTCAATTCTTGATTTTACAGCACAAGCCATTGCTGTTCTGTTTAGGAATTTTTCTCCTATGCCCATATCTTCAAGGATTTTCCCACTTTCCCCTCTATAAATGTCAGTGTCTCTGGTTTTATGTGAAGGTCTTTGATCTACTTAGACTTGAGCTTTGTACAAGGAGATATGAATGGATCATTTCACATTCTTCTACAGGCTTCTTTTTTTCAATAACCAGAGATGATCATATTAATTAAAAGTTTCCAGCAATTACTTTTATCTCAGGTACATGGAGAGAAACAGATGTAAGGTGGGTTCATTATGTCTTGTTTGTTCTACAAATGTTAAGTAAGTGCAGCTGCAGAGGAAGAGCCTGGGTGAGTCTGTTTTCAGCACTATTCAAAGCTCAAGTCTTATTATATAACAGCTACAACATTGTATCCTATCACAAGAAAATAAACTTTGCCTTGTAAGTAAATTAATGAAAAATGAAGTCAGGTCAACAAACTATTATTTCTCAATGTGTTGGTTGTTTTAAGCATAGGCACAGGCACATTTTTTTATGTTACATAATGCCTTTTAAAAGGATATTTTATGTTTAAAATCAAGTACTCTTAGATGTTCCTGATGTTTGTTCAAGAAAATGGGACAATATTTAAGAGTTTAGATCAATATCTGAAGGGAATCTGGATTTCCTTTAGATTACCCATTGTTATCCATATATTTATATTTTGAGTTCGTTAAATAATTAGGAATAATGACTGAGGAAGAATAATTAAGTCTAAAATCTACTTAGTTTCATTCAATCAAACAATGAAACTCCCAAACTGAATAAAGGTAAAAAAAAAAATCAAATATAAATAGGCAGTTATAGATTAGATATGGATAGATATTTAGATATAGAGATAAAGAGAAAAATACAGATAGAGATATTTTGAGATGATAGAGACAGACAGACATTTGATAGTATTTTAGATTTGTCAATTTAACACACACAAGCACACACACATGCACACACAAACACATACACATGCACAGACACATTTTCTTTCAAAGTACAGTATCAATAAGCTAATACTCCATTTATAGAATTTGTAAATTTATTTCTATGACAAAATCAAATCCTAGTTCCAACATTCTTTCCTTTTCAAGCTCAGGGACAATTTAATTAGCATTGAAACGAAATTCAGGGCAAGCAAGTGATAAATCAGAGCAGCTGCCCAAATAGGAAAAATGTAAGAGAGAAGATGAAAAGCCATTTCATTTGAGTTTAACCAACAAAAACCTGTGGAAGAGTAAGAAAGCCCACAGTATGAGAAAATGCATCAAGGAAGAAAATAAAAAACTCAAGAGAAATTTGTGACAAAGCTTATAGTTATCTCATTTTAGCATAGAAGGACTGCTCTTGCTTTTGATATATTCTCATAAATCGCAGGACTTTATGTGCCATTGTATTCCATTTTTATATGGCTTCCATTATCCTTCACTACATAAGATAATTCCTTGTGGTCACAATGTTGATCTGAGTAGAGCTAGCATACTGATTTCTGCAGTCTTTACATTATCCCTTAAGATTCAGAGTTCTAGAAGGAACCTTTTGTTTCAAGGCCATGAGGGGCAAGGATCAGAATTACTTCACAACTCACACGTGTTGTGTTGCTTTCTCAAATACCAGCAAATGTTCTTCTGCTCTCTGCAATAGTGATCATAAATTATAATAGTGATCATGAAATTTCATTTTTCTTTATTGTTTTCTTTTCCTGGGGGTGTTAAGCTTATTTTACTGTTTTATATCTGATGTGGAACAAATTATGCTCCTCTCTTGAGAAATAATGGGAGACTTCAATATTCCATTTTATCTAATAGAAAGGTCATCTGAACCAAAGTAAACAGAAAAGCTCACAACTAAATAACAGGATAAGTAAATTGCGTCTAACAGATTTCTACACATATTCAACCCAAACACCAAAGAATATGCATTCTACTTAGCAGCTCATGGGAGCTTTTCTGAAATAGCCCATACACTAGGATGAAAAACAAATCTTCGCATATAGCAAAAACGTGAAGCATCTCTATGTAACTTGTCTGATCACATCCAATAGTACATAATATCAACAGCAATAGTAATAACTTAAATTCATGAAATTAAACAGAATATTACAGAATTATGACTTAGTGAAGCAAAAAACAGGAAAGAAAACAATACTTATAGTTAAATGAAAATGAATACAGATGACAGTAAAACCTGAGGGACACATTTAAAAGAATTTATAGTTCTCTCTCTCTCTCTCTCTCTCTCTNTATATATATATATATATATATATATATATATATATATATATTAAAGGGGGGAGCTCATTTTTTTTTTTTTCTTATTCCTCTGCTATTTTTATTGGATATTTTATTCATCTACATTTAAAATTTTATCCCCTTTCCTACTTTCCCCTCTAGAAACCCCCTAGACCATCCTCCCTCCCCCTGCTTCTATAAGTGTGCTCCCTCATCCACCTACTCACTCCTGCCTTGCCACTCTCACATTTATCTACACTGGGACATCCAGCCCTCTCAGGACAAAGGGCTTCTCCTCCTATTGATGTCTGACAAGGCCATCCTCAGCTACATATGTGGCTAGAGCCATGGGTCCCTCCATGTGTTTGGTTGGTGGTTTAGTCCCTGGAATCTTTGTGGGGTCTGGTTGGTTGATATTTTTGTTCTTCTTATGGGGTTGCAAACCCCCTCATCTCCTTCAGTTCTTTCTCTAACTCCTCCATTGGGGACCCTGCACTCAGTCTAATGGCTGGCTGAGAGCATCTGCCTCTGTATTTGTCAGGCTCTGGCAGAGCCTCTTGGGAGGCAGCTGTATCAGACTCCTGTCAGCAATTACTTTTGGCATCAGCAACAGTGTCCAGGTTTGGTTTCTGTATATGGGATGAATACCAAGGTAGGGCATTCTCTGGATAGCATTTTCTTCAGTCTCTGCTCCACACTTTGTCTCCATATTTCCTCCTCCAAGTATTTTGTTCCCCCCTTCTAAGAAAGACTGAAGCATCCACACTTTGGTCTTCCTTCTTCTTGAACATCATGTGGTTTGTGAAATTGTATCTTGGGTATTCCAACCTTTTGAGATAATATACAGTTATCAGTGAGTGCATACCATGTGTATTCTTTTGTGACTGGGTTATGAAATCAGGATGATATTTTCTATTTCCACTCATTTGCCTAAGAATCTCATGAATTCATTGTTTTTAATAGTTGAGTAGTACTCCATTGTGTAAATGTACCACATTTTCTGTATCTATTCCTCTGTTGAAGGGCACCTGGATTCTTTCCAGGTTCTAGCTATTATAAATAAGGCTGGTATGAACATAGTGGAACATGTGTCCTTGTTATATGTTGGAGCATCTTTTGGGTCTATGCCCAGGATTGGTATAAATGGGTTCTAAGGTACAAATTGGCAAACAAGAAATAAAGGTATCACTATTTGCAGATGATAAGATAGTATGCATAAGAGACCCCAAAACCTATACCAGAGAACATCTCCAGCTGATTAATAACTTCAGCAAATTGGCCAGATATAAAATTAACTCAAATAAATGAGTAGCCTTTCTCTATAAAAATGATAAACAAGCTGAGAAAAAATTAGGAAAAGAAATTCCTTCACAGTAGCCACAAATAAAATATCTTGAGGTAACTCTAACCAAACAAGTGAAAGATCTGTATGACAATAACTTCAAGTCTCCCACGAAAGAAAATGAAGAAGATATCAGAAAATGGAGAAATCTCCCATGCTCATGAATTGGCAGAATTAACATAGTAAAAATGGCCATCCTACAGATTCAATGCAATCCCAATCAAAATCCCAACACAATTATTCATGGAGAGAGCAATTCTCAAATTCATCTGAAAAGGCAAAAACCCAGAATAGCAAAACAAAACAAAACAAAACAAAACAAACAATGCTTAACAATAAAAGTAATGGCTTGGAGAATCACTATCCTTGACCCTAAGCTTTATTACTGAGCCATAGTGATAAAAGCTGCTTGATATTGGTACAGATACAGACACTTTGATCAATGGAATAGAATTGAAGTCCCAGAATTAAAACCACACACTTACTTACATTTGATCTTTGATAAAGAAGCCAAAAATATACAACTGAAAAAAGAAACATCTTCAATTCTTCAATAAGTGGTGCTGGTCTAGCTGGCTGTCTGTATGTAGAAAAATGAAATTAGACCCATATATGTCACCTTACACAAAGCTCAAGTCCAAGTAGATCAAGGACCTCAACCTAAAACCAGATACACTGAACAGAATGTGGAAAAGAGCCTTGAACTCATGGGCATGGGGGGAAATTTCCTAAACTAATTCCAATGGCTCACACTCTAAGAAAAAGAATTGATAAATGGAACCTCTTGAAACTGGAAAGCATCTGTCAGTCAAAAGACATAGTCAATAAGACAAATGGGCAACCTACAGACTGAGAAAAAATCCTCACTAACTGCACATCTGACAGAGGGCTAATATCCAAAATATATAAAGTACTCAAGAAGCCAACCATCAAAAAAACCAAACAACCCAATCCAAAAAAGGGGTATAGAACTAAACTGAGATTTCACAATAGAGGAATCTTGAATGGCTGAGAAGCACCTAAATAAATGTTCAAAGTTCTTAGTGATCATGGAAATGCAAATCAAAACAACCCTGAAATTCCACCTTACATCAATCAGAATGGCTAAGGTCAAAACCTTAGGTGACTGTTACATTCTTTGCAGTAGTGACATGAGCCAACAGGCCCCAAAAACCTGGGCACTGTCCTGAGGCAAAAAGTTCAAGGAAACTNAGTCTCCTGGAATNGTGGCATTTTGTATAACGAATGCTCCAATGTCCTTGCTTTAGTTGGAAAACAAATCCATGTGCTTTCCCTTAATACATAGCCATATCAGATCCTGGGCAGTCAGTTCTTGAGCTGACCCTTGGGTCTAGGCAGCTAGTCACTGCCCTACATAGGAATTTATCACTGTCTAGGAAGAAGGAAGTTTGTGATCTAAAGAGGAACCAGGGTAGATACTTAGAACCATAGGTAGCTGAGTTACACCCATACACTAGCATTAAAATGGCCAAGGGGGAAGGTGGACTATAGGATCTTTGGCAAGGGCATGAAGCCCTTGCCCTCAGCTACTGACTTTGAACTGTCTTTAGGTGGAGCTGTTTTTGATCCCAGTTTTTAACATTGAATATTATCCCAGTTGATTCCTGCCAGCCCTTCCAGGTTTGCATTCCTCTGTTTTGTGTACTTACTTCCCTATTTTCTTCTGTATAAATAGTCTGATGCTCAATTTAACAATTTGCATTCAGATACCACACTCCCTTGTGTCCGGGTGTCTGTTTGACACCCCACATTCTCCGAATCCTCGCTCACCTACAACCAGAGACCCATTTCCCCGCAGATCAGGAACCCCAGAAAAGTCCGTCTGCAGCAGGTGACAACACATGTGGAGAAAGAGGAACAGTCCTCCATTACTGGTGGGATTTGCAAACTGGTACAACTGCTTTTGAAATTAATCCTTAAGGTCCTCAGAAAATTGGAAATAGATCTACCTGAAGACCTAGAAATATATCTCTTGGGAATATACCCAAAGGATTCTACACTATGCCACAGGGGAACATACTCTACTATGTTCATAGAGATGTTGTTTGTGATAGCTAAAAGTTGGAAACAACCCAGATGTCCCATAATAGAAGAAACGAAACAGACAGTGTGGTTCATATACCCAGTGGAATACTACTCAGATATTAAGAATGAGGACATAACAAAAAAGTAACCACAGATGAAGACAGTCATGCATTCTGGAAATAATCTAGAAGAAATGGACACATTTCTAGATTCCTCTATACCACCAAGTTTTACACATGAAGACATTTGCAACTTAAACATATCTATAACAAATAAAGAAAGTGAAAGAGTTAAAAATTATAAAGAGGCCAACCACTCCAGCAGTCCTTGGCTGGGTGGATCCAAAGTATAATTTCAACAGACTTTCAGCAATGACCTAAAACAAATAATTCTTATATTGATGAAAAAAGTAGAACACAACAAAAGAGCACTTCCAATATACTTCTAGATAAGGAATTAAATATACTAACCAAACTACATAAAAGTATACAATAATAACAGCAAAACATTAATGTCAATAGACCCGATAGTAATAAATCCAAAAATGCTCAATAAACATTTTATAACCACAAAGAAGCATGCAGAAAAACATCCATGAGCAAATAGGCTTTATTCCAGATATGCAGTGATTATTCAACATAAGTAAGTCAAAAAAAGTATGGCATATAATTGGCCTAAATATAAAAATCATACGGTTATTTTAATTGATGCAAAAAATAGCATTATGAGTCATAGAGTAAGAATATACAAACATACATAGCTCAATATACACATTCATATTCATAGCCTAGTATACACACATACATACATACTTGCATACATACAAACAGAAATATCCTCCTGATTTGAGAAAAGCATCAGATATTTTTAAAATCAAGAATAAGACATAAATGAATATTAACCCCATTCATCTTCAATACCTTACTTAAAATACTAGCGGTAGCAACAAACCAGGGTGAGAAAATCAGAGAAAAAGCAAAGGAAAACGAAGTTAAAATTATATCTACAGGCAATACATTTTTGCATAAGAAATGGAAAAGACTACTAGAATAATTCTATAAGGAATCAACAGTGTCAGCAAAGTAATAGGGTACAAAATAAACTTACAAAAGTCAGTAGAATCTCTATGTATCAGGTTCCCTGTTGTGTTAAGAAGTCATAGTTTCATTGTAGTCACCTACCATCTCTGTCATAATCTCTATCCCATTTAAGGATGAACATTCAATAGTCTCTGTAGTCTCTTAATATGTTTGTCTTGAGCAGTTGCAGGTGTGTGTGTGTGTGTGTGTGTGTGTGTGTGTGTGTGTGTGTGTGTGAATCAACATATAACATGTAAATGAAATATTTGATGAGGGTTAAGTAGAGGTGTATAAATTTGGGTGTAATGATAAGTTATTAGGAGTCAGTTTATGATCATGTATGCTTGTCCTACTCCAGAGTAAAATGTTATTCCATTTTGTAAACTTGTATCTTGCTTCCCAAACCCTGGCTACAATAATAATTTATAGGTGTTCTTTTACTCTCCAATTAAGCATTTTGTACTACTTATACACTACATTTATTTTACAATGCCTAGCTTCTTATTAAATACATGAATATCTATGCTACAGAGTAAATGTAATGCTGACTAGAAGTTTCTTTAGCCAAATAGATTACTTTATTCCTAGTTAGTTTAGCCTCTGTAAATATTCTGGAAATGAGCATAGGAAGCTGGGCTCTTTGCCAAAAGATCACATTATGTCCTCTACAGAAGTTGCTTTTAAATTCTGTTTTGCCTTTTTAACTCTTAAGATCATGACCTCTACAGTCCAGGGTGGAATTATCACTACTGTCTTCTAAACTCATAATAGGTAGGCTCTTTAATATCTGCTTATAGTACTTGATGCTTATCTAATCCAAAATTACAAAGACTTCCTCATTCCTCCAAAACCCAATATGGTCAGGTTCTTCATAGCAACTGTATATTCTCTGTTGCCAAAATCTGTATTATTTGCTTTTTTGTTGCTGAGATAAAAAACACAATGCACAAAATCAACATATGGCAAACTTTACTTGAAGTAACATTTTCAAATAGATAAGAGACACCATTGCTAGGAAGCATATAGCTAGTAGCAGGCATGATATTTGTAGAAGATTGGAAAAGGGAAAGCTCAAATTTAAAGCCAGAAGCATGAAACAGAAAAGCTAAAGTAGAAACAGTTTGAGGCTATATTATCTGAAAACCATCCTAAGGCCATACTTCCCAAGACTACCCTGATTTCAAAAAAGCACCAGCAACCAGGGTGAAGTGTTCACACCCCCAAGCCTATGAGAGGCAGGATATGATATAGATTACCTTTTTACTTCTGATCATTCTGCACTCTCTTAACTTCCTTAATCAATACCTTTATAGTTACCATTGATCTCAGTACTGTCCACCATAATCACCACACACTGGAAATTGAAGGCTCTCTGAGGACTATTTAGAGATACATTAAGCTATGTGTGTAAGGATAAGCTCTCATGAGTCGTTTAATTCTATGACCAGTTAGCCATGTAATAGTATTTGGTTTTGTCACAGATATATGATTTTTCTAGACAGAGGTCTCTTATCTTTTACTACAGCAAGATGTATTAACCAGGGTTTTTTAGAGGAAGAAAACTAATATAATGAGCATACATATTCAGCTTGCTTTACAGGTTGCAGTTCAGGTATTGCAACAGTGGCTATATCCCAAAAGGAAGAACAAGAATCTGGTTATTGTTGAGTTCACAAAGATGAATTTCTCAGCAGGAATTCAGTCTATGTTGGAATCTCAAAGAAATATGTTCTAATAACTGTGTGGGAATGTATCAGGAACAAGTTAGGCTAGCCAGTCAGGCCAAACAGACAAAAAGCAAAACGGTTCCTGTGTTCATGTCCTCTCATGTGAGATGCTACCAGAAGTTGTGGTCCAAATTTAGGGTGGGTCTTTCCATATCAAACTTTTCAATCATTAAGATCCACGCAGGTATGCCTTACAGATAGTCAAGTTGACAATAAAGATTCCGCATCCTGTAATAAAGGAGTTTCCCTTCATAGAAGATGATTTATATTCAATGAGAAAGCCATGATGTTCATGCCATACGTGTGAGCATGTCTTGCCAAGTCAGGTGCTAGTACAGCTCTTGAGATTCAAAGAAAAGTATGATTACTTATTATTGTTCTCCTCCAGCACCTTGAAGATCACATTCCAGCACTGTGAAAATAAGCTAAAGGGCTGAAGCTTAATATCTCCATAATCTTTCATTCAACTATGAGGCATTTGCAGCAATAAGGTTTTACCATCAAGTTTTGGAGGTTCACCAATACTACTGACAATTACTTATAATGTTATGGGACCTCAGCAACCAACAACTCTAATAAATCCAACTCATTTCTAACATAGGTTTTTCTGTGCTATTTTGGGATATCTAGTAAGAACACTGTAGGTTAACTCTATTTTATGATTCCCTCTCCCTCTCCTTCTCCCTCTCCCTCTCCCCTCCCACCTCCCTCTCCCTCTCCCTCATCCCTCCCACCTCCCTCTCCCTCCCCCCCATCCCTCCCCCCTCCCTCTCCCCTCCCCCTCCCTCTCCCTTTACCTCTCCCCCTCCCGTCCTTCTGTCTCTCCCATGTGTGTGTATATGTGTGTGTCCATGTGTGTGCATTTGTAAACTTTCACTGTATTAAGGTTCTAAACTGTTACTTTTTAAACTGTTGTTAATGACCTGTCCCTGAGCCCATACTACCCTTTAGCCTTTCCTGTTGTACTCCCCTTAAGGCTTAATTCCATTATGTTCTATCTTCCCTTCCTTGAGTGCCCTCCCCTCATGCCCCTTACAAACTGTTGTTTTCTATGGATAGCCAATAAACATATATGCCTAAAGATTCAAGCCCAATATTCACAAGTTACTTAAAAGATGCAAAGTTTCTCCTTTGATCTGTGTTTATCTCATTCAGAATGTGTGTGTCTCACTCACATTAGTGTTTTCAGCTCTCCCTATTTATCTTCAAATTTATAGTAAAGTTTTTAATAAATTAATAGTATTCCACTGTGTGAATACACCACATTTTCCTCAGCAATTAGGCAGCTGGTAGGTATCTTAGGTACTTTAATTTTTTTGGCTATTTTGACTAGAAAAGCAACTATTTCACTATTGATTTACAGACCTCTCTGACTACATGCCTGAGAGGGTTATTGCTAAATTTTTTGTGGTTAATGAATTTTTTCAGCTTTCTGTGGGGCATCTACACTGGTTGCAATAATGACTGTTCCTACTAGCATTTCGATCTGTTTCCAAACATTTATGAAATAATGTCAATATACACAAAGACACACATATTTGTATTGATATTATTTATATATATATACACATATATACATATACAAATTATATATATATATGTATATATATATATATATATATATGTATATGTATATATGTATAATTTGGGCATATTTATACAGTTTCTCAAAAGGAGACACACCATCACATTTATTGATAATATAATAACCAAAATACATGTATATTTATATCTGTACAATGTATTGATATATATGTATATTGAAGTTCTACATATAGAGATAATTTTGCTATTCGAACTAAGGTAAACTAAAACTATCAGAATAGTTTATTTTCTATTTCCTGGATGCATTAAGATGTTGAACTTTAAAAAAAAAAATATTTCTTGTCCATTTGAGCGATTCAACATGGAAACAGGGAGACTTTCAAAGAACACTACTCCACAAAGATTCTGCAAAATAGAAAATGAAGGAACATTTCCAATTTATTTTTAAGAAACCAGTATTATTCTGATTTCAAAACTAGACAAAAGCCAAAATAAAGCTGTAGGATCATTTCTCTGATGAATAGGTAGTAAAAATCTCAAAAAACACTTCCAAATGAAAATCAAGAACAATATCATAAGGCTGTCTATCACCTTAAAGCTTGCTTCAAACCAGTTATATATGGTTGGTTCAACAAATACATGCCAATGAATGTAATCTGTTAGATAAATAAACAACAAAAAATAAATCAAATATTCATCTTATTTTTCTCAGAAAAGGCCTTTGACAAAAATCAAGTAATCTTCATGATAAAATTCGGAGATAGGCTAAGGATACAAGGTGTGTGTTTCCACATGACAAAAACATTAGATAAGATGTCCACAGCTAACTGTGTATGTCATAGAAGTCCATTGCTTAACAGAGAAAAACTCAAATCACTTTCACTAAAATTAGGAATAAGAAAACTATGCCTACTCATTTCTTACCTATTGAAGTTTTAGTTAAAGTAATAAGGCAAAATTGGAGGATAAAGTAGATTTTAAAAGTCAACATATTATTGTTTTCAGAAAATATGATTTTATACATAAAAGACAACCTTAAGACTTCACTATGAAAAGTCCAACAGCTCATAACCACATTTAATAAGTAGAAAGGTAAAAAATTAACACATAAAATCCAATAGTATTACTCAATGCTATTGAAAAACTGTGAGAAAAAAGCCAGGGAAACAGCTCCATTCAAAGAGCTTCAAAATAAAAGAAAGTATCTTGGAGTAAATCTAGCCAAGGAAATGAAATGCTTACACAATGTAAATTTTAAGGTCATGAACAAAAAGCTAAAAGAACATACACCAAATGGAAAGGCCTCTTTTGTCCTCCTCTTGGCAGGATTAATAGTGTGAAATGTACAGACTCGTCTCATCACAATCCAAATGCAATTCTTCAATGAAACTGAAAAATAATCTTAAATTTCATGAATAAGTACAAGAGACTAATAATATTGAAAACAGTCCTGAACAACAACAAAAAATCTTTTTGGGTTATCCCCACAGTAGATTCCAGTAAAATCCTGGTATTGAAATCAGCATGATAAGAGCATAAAACAGATCATCAATTGATGAACTAGAATTTACTGTGCACATAAAATCTATCACTTCAACAGCACATGATTATTGGCAATGAGGCCAAGAATAGAGTTAAGCAAAGACAACATTGTCAACAAATGGTCTTGGTCAAACTAGATCAACAAATGCATAAGAATGAGCCCCAAACATAATCCGTAACTCTTCTTATCAAACCTCAAAATCAAATCGACGAAGGCCCTCAGCATCCAACTTAGTACTCTAGATGTCACACAGAGAAAGTAGAGAATGCATTTGAACTCATTGTCTCATATCACAGCGATTAAGAATAAAAGTTAGCAAATAGGACCACATGAAATGAAAAGGCTCTGTAAAGGAAAGGACACCATCACTCTAGAGAAGAGATATTCCATGCAATGTGAAAATGCTTTGTGTAGGTATACATCCGACAGAGAATTAGTGTTTAGCATGCCCAAAAAACTCAACATCAAGAAAACAAAACAAAATAATCTTAAAATCTGGGCATATCTATACAGTTTCTCAAAAGGAGACCCACCATCACGTTTATTGATAATACAATAACAAAAAAAATAATGCAAAGCTGATACTTCTTAGTGTCAGATAACTGATAACTCTGTGACACCTCAAGGTTGTTCAGACATATTTTGTCCTAAAATGGCTTTTAGCTAGTATCCTTACAAATAATCTAATTTACATGGATACATATGGATGTCCTCTCTTCCTGTCCTCATTTCTTCTATGAATCAGACAAATGACTATATGTATGTGACTGTGTGTGTATCATCTGTGATAGCATTTTTAAAGTCTGAGTTGAGATTTTGTTTTATCTTGTTATGTTTTATTTTAACCTTTAAAAAACTAAATCTTGATGCCACTTTTCCTTTTTCCTTTATTTATTCTGTTCCTTTATTTTCATTACACAAGACCATGGCCCTGGCTCTATCTCTCTTGATTTCTATCTGGGTGATTCTACCATTTACCATATTTAACATTTTATATAGTGACGAATCACTCTTTTTTCTTAATTTTTTAGTGTTTAAAAGCTAATGCCATTTGGGTATGAGTTTAAAATTTTCTAACTTATGAATTAATAAGCATACCTATGCACATCCCAGGTGCTATTCCTTTGAAGTATTTTTCTCCTCTGTGGGGCCTATAGAAAGTTAACTCTGCAATTTAGGAACCTCGACCATGGGGAGAATATGCATAAATGGAGTAGAATTTCAGCAGTGACATCTGTTTCCTTAGTTGAGCCAAATACTGAAAAACTGTTCTCTCTATTTCTCCCCAATCTTTCCTATGAAACCCCAAATGAGAATACAACAGTCTCCCCCAAATCCACAACCCCAAGTGACTCACTCTTCTCTTCCAAGCCAATCTTCTGTAATTTGCCATGTTTAACTACCACCTCACAGGGTGTACAGTTTTGCAGGATCTGTTCTAGATGAGAGACTTAGTTAGCATCTCTCACTAAGACATGAAATCACTTAGTCAGTTCACAATTTCAAACACCAAATTGCACTTAAAAATCTAGTTAACATGCAGTTTGGTCATTTTTCTTCATTTCCAAGATACAAACATTTTTATGAGAAATACTTTGACATATTAGCTATTGATTTTTGGGGGGAGGGGTTTGGTGTTGCAGAGAATTTTATTTTTAAAAGAAAATCATGTAAATATGTTATCAGTGTTTATGTATTCCATGGCTTATGTTGAACTTAAATACATTTTAAAGTGGAAAGTAAGCAAGGGAAGATGACTGAAGAACTAAGGAGATGCAACAGAAGACAGAGATGAGTCCTGTCAGGGTACCTAAGCAGTCAGAAATTTAGAAATACTTACTATTATAAATTATCATATTACTTTTATTTTTTTATTTTTTTTATTTATTTATTTATTTTTTTTTTTTTTTTGGTTTTTTGAGACGGGTTTCTCTGTGTAGCCCTGGCTGTCCTGGAACTCACTCTGTAGACCAGGCTGACCTCAAACTCAGAAATCTGCCTGCCTCTGTCTCTCAAGTGCTGGAATTGAACGTGTGTACCACCACTGCCCGGCTTATCATATACCTTTTAAATTGAGTTAATTTTACTTGTATAGAATTTAGTGGGCTGAGACAAAGTCATTTTTTTCAATATCTAAATATTGTATATGCTAAGCTCTTTATATTGGTGACAGTTTTATCTATAATTCACACATTGTTCTCCGAATGAGGCTATTGTGCCCTTTGGTACAGAAATATTCATTTATTTGATTATGGAATACTGCCTCAGACCTATTCAGAGTATTTTATAATATTTGATATGTGTATTGCATTAAATTTCCCATTTTATTGCACATAACATGGGAAATATTTATTTATTTTATTCACATTAAGTATTATAAATCAAAATTATTAAACATTTC
This sequence comes from Mus pahari, assembly GCF_900095145.1. Taxonomy (NCBI): domain Eukaryota; kingdom Metazoa; phylum Chordata; class Mammalia; order Rodentia; family Muridae; genus Mus; species Mus pahari. Next base: position 99,260,219 of record NC_034597.1, read on the forward strand.
AATTATTTCTATGATTATTCACAGTGCATATTTCACTTGATTCTATCCTTTCTATTATAGTTATTATAGTTTCTATTGCTAGTTTTTAAATACTAGCTTCATAAAATCTAGTATTTTTCTATCTATTTTGTAGAAGGGGTAACAGTAAATATTTTTTTATCTATTTGGTAGAAGAGGCAACTGTAAATGTGAAAATCAGATATTAACTGTCACCTTTAAAATATAAAATTCAAATTCTATGTACTAGGCTTCTAAACAAAATAACCATGAAGAAGACAAAGACAAAAATAACAGTTTATGATGAAAAGTTATTTAATTCAGTTGTACAGAAATTTTCAAATTCAGTTCACTTGGGGTCTAAAAGCCTGCTTTGGGCACATGGAGATTTCAATCCACTGAAAGGCAGTCTAATGCATAACTGTTAAATATTGACTATAAATTCCTAAGAAAGTGGAAGGGAGAACATAAGGGGAGAGAGATTGTTTTGGGGGAAGAAAGTACAAGTCATTTCAATGATTCAGCCTGTATCCTTCTCCCTGTGAACCATACAATGAATATCACATCTATAGTGTATCTTTTACAGCGTCTACAAGTGCTTAACCTCAATAGTTTCCACTCCAGTAGTAATATACTAACAAAGCTAAAACACTTACAAACTGTGTTTATGACTCACACTGGTCTGTGGTGAAATTATGTAGAGTAATGGAGGTTGGGGGGGGCTAATGTGATTTCAGAAAAAGGTATTAAGAGTTTCTGTGTTTCTCACACAGTTGGAAAATGATAATTACTCTTTTAAGGTACCTTTAACCTACTTGCATGTTAGTTTCCTTGATATTAATTCCTGCTTGTTCTTAACATTTGTGGTTTTTTTCCCAGATTTTTACTTCACACAGAAATGGGTTCACATTAAAATGTAGGAGAGTTTTCATCTTAGCCTTGAGATTTTCTCTGCTGTGTTATTTAATGCTGTTTTTAAAATATTTCACTCGTCCTATAGTAGATATTTTCAAAATAAAGTCTTATAATATCATATCTACAACCACAAAATATAATAAGCATTGGAAATATTTGAATCATTTTGGAACCAGGAATAAAATTCCTGTAACAAAGTCTATAATTGCCACATATTTCTCCTAATTTGGCTATTATGCCTTTGAGGTGCAGGAATATTAATGTATTTGATTATAGAATACTGCCTCAGAACTCCAGAATATTGTATAATATTTGATATATACATTGCATTACATTTTATTGCACACACACACATACACACACACACACACACAGAGCATTTCTAAACCTGAGTGAACTGAAGAGCTCAAATGATTAGGATCTGTGTTTGTTTGTGACTGAGCCATGAATTGTACAATCAGACCAGTCTTTGAATCTTCTTCTGACATGAAAACTCTTGCAGCACCATTTTCTTGCTAGTTCACAGTTGTCAGTTTCAAATCCAGGATCAATTTCAAGGCAGGCCCAGACAGACAAGAACATTCTGAGCTAAAGGACTGTTAAAAGAAAGTGAAGCTGTGAGTGTTTTAAAATTGACTTGTAAGACAATTGTAGCCTTCTTTAGTGGAGCACAGACCAGAGTTCATTATGCTTCAACATCACTGTTAACTTGGAAAAATCATAGACGCTCATGACAAAGTGTTTTCCTGAAATCCAGAGGGCTGTAGAAGAGGGGCATTGTAAATGAAAGGGACATTTTTATAAAGACAATCCATTTTTCCAATCAGCCTCTTAATTGGATCACACATTCCTTGTCTTTCAGTTCTGTACATGAAAATGAATCAAAATTTAATTTGAATATATATTCAAATGTATTAAAAATAATATTACAGAGTTTAGAAAATTGATCAAATTAAAGTATTCTCTTACTAGAAAATAGAAGATCATATTTTATTTTATAAAATAAAGTTTAAATTTAATTATTTTCATCTATGATTTCATGTGTCATAAAATGAAAATGACATATTATTTTATTTTGACATTTAATTTTTTTCTCAATGCAATCATAAGCCTAATGGAACTCTTCTTTTTTTCATACCTCCAATTTTTCTAGATCAAATTCTGGTTCTCTTCTGCAATATAATGGAATTTCAAGATTTCTTTTTTCATTAGCAAGTTACAAATTCACTTTCTTATTTAAAAAAAGAGGAACCAAATGAAAATAACTCTTTAGACACTTTAAAAATTAATCTACAAGATTCTATTTCTTTTACTTTTCAATGTCTTAATTTTCCATTTTCTCTCTCCCTGTCTTACAAGGACACCAAGCTTAAATTGTCAAGTTCTTTCGAGTTCAATGCATTTTCTACCTAGGGCCTTGCTTGAGAACTCTATGATCATCAAGTTGTAATGAGAATAAAAAAAAATGGCTTCTACCCTTCTGCTGGATGAAAAACAATGTCAGCGCAACCCAGCTTATTGTCAGTCTTTGGCAAAATGGACAGACTACAGAAATTGTCTCTGGTGATCCAAATGACAGTTCTCAGAGGCTGAGGCCCCATTCTAAAGCTCCTCATCGTCTTCTTACAACATGTCAAATCAAAGTCTCAGATAGAAAGTAAATTGATCTAAAAGATTCCATCTCAGTACCCACTGAGCCTTTGTAATTTTTGTCTTTGCTAGGACACTTTGCTTGTTTCTGTTTATTATTTGAAATGTAACAGTTTGGGGCTTGAACAAACAAAACTTTAGTGCTCAGAAGTGTGTGGCTCACCCAGAGTACATAAAGATTTCAGTTTAACATTATCTCTAACACACACACACACACACACACACACACACACACACAATTGCAAGCATATCATACCGACAAAGTAACATATGACTACATAAAATATTATCAGTGATTTGTTATAATGCTCATGCTACACTAATATTAATTTACTAAAATATGACAGGGAATGTAAAACAAGCTATTGTAAAGCTGCATTATGCATTTAATTATATGTATGTGTGACTATATGGGTGTGTACACATAAGCACAGGAGCTCACAGAGACCAGAGACACCAGTTACCCATGAAGCTGTATGTACAGGATGTTGTAAGTCAACTGGACTGCGTGCTAGGAAAGAAACAATCGTCTCCTGAAAAGAGAAAAAAAGGAACAATACATGCTTCATGGAGGAGCCATTTCTACAGACCTAGAAAATGCAATTAAATTGATCATGCTAATATGACAATAGGCAAAGTGCTTATGACTCTGCATATCATAAGCATATTGAAATTTACCTTCAGAACAAACCATGTTGTTCATTTTAATTTACATGAGTATCAATATTTTTCCTGTTTGTATTCTCATTTCACTATAAATCTTCAGAAGTATAAGAACTGAATCCTAGTGTGCAATATTTATTCACTATTATAGTACAAAATACAGATTGATATTGTTATTCTTATATTTTATTTATTTTTTTACTTTGAAGCACTTTTGACCTATTTAAAACAAGCTGGCCTCAAACTCATTATCCTTCTCAAATAGCCTCTAATATGCTGGTGTTCCAGCTATACACCTCTCCTGCAAGGATTTTATTTAATGAATATTTTTTATTACTATTAAAGAATATATCATTTTTCTATAGCAAATAATTCAGATATTTTAATAATTATATTGAAAACAAATGGCAAATAAAACTGTAACAAAATGTATATATTTGATGTCATTGTATGTGATCAGTGACATAAACTTAATTGTTTTTCTTATAGCTTGCATGATAGGACTAAAAAGTTAAGTACAGTATACTCATATTGTTATGCAGGAAGAGCTTTCTAAATAAAAATAGATGTGTAATAATAAAGTCAGTGCATAGGTTATGTATCATGTCAATTAATAGTGTAGATTTACTGTGAATGTAGTTAATAAATGGTGTACTAAAGTTTCTAACAGAAATTTAAGCAACTATCTCAAAGGAACTAAAACTGTGGGTAATGTGTTTGGTGTACAAGACTGAAGATTAAATTCATAGCCCTCATGTTGAAAAACAGTAATTCCAGCACTGGAATACAGGGCAACAGGTTCCCAAGAGCTTTCTAGTCTATAGTGAGCTTAAGGTTCGGTGAGAAATCCTGTCACAGAAATACAAAATTATTCTACATATAACCCATGGTGACATCTGGCCTCCATAAGCATGCAAATGAGTAGGCACACCTTCACACACATGAGTTCACCATCTGCCCCCCAACAGAGACAGACACAGAGACAGAGACAGACAAACAGATTAAGCAAATAAAGAATTGTTTCCACTTTGAGAAACAATCCCACATTACTGTGACTTCTAAGATCATCTACATTTTATTTTCTTATCAACTGATATTATTAACTTCAACGAAGAAATAGGAATTATTATAATTCGCCAACCTAGAAACATATTAAGGCTAACAGAATTTATTTAACAAAATTATTTGCAATTGAAATTTTAGTTATGAAAATAAATAAACCAAAATGTAGTTATCCTTAGTTAAAGTAAGAAATATCACCCATTAATGATATTTAGTTTATTGATGTGTGTGTGTGTGTGTATGGTGTGGGTTGGACATGTTACTCACATCTGTAAGCAGGTAGAGGCAAGAGAAGGACAACAGATCACTTACAACTTGATTTCAAGGCATTTATAGCATGACTGACTTGTTCTTTGGTTGGAGATATCTGAACCCTGCATTCATAATAATGCAATAAGGCATCTCAACCACTGTTATCTTTCCAAAGCCAGGAATGTCTTTAGTAAATCACATTTTTTTGTATTGTGTTTGTGATTCATATACTCATTAATATATGGTTACATATAGACAGAGACAGAGACACACAATCATGCAAATGAGTAGGCATACCTTCACACACATGAGTTCACTATCAGCCCCCCCACAGAGACAGAGACAGACAGAGAAACAGACACACACACACACACACACACACACACGTTTATAAGTGTGTGTGCATGTGTTGAATGAACTTATATACTTGTGGTTAATGTTCTAAGTCTTAATTTTTCGAGAAATAAAAACTTTTTTAATTTTTAAAAATTATCTTTAATCAATTTTTACAGTCCAGTTGTTATTACCCTCCTGGTCTGCCCTCCAAATGTTCCTCATCCCATTTCTTTTCCTCCTTTTCCAAGAAGATGTTTCCACACCACCCCACCAGTCCTCGCCACTTCCTGGGGCCTCAAGTCTCTCAAGGGTTAGGATCATCTTGGCTCACTGAGGCCCAATCAGGCAATTCTCTGCTGTCTATGTGTTGGTGGCCTCAGACCAGCTGATGTATGCTGCCTGCTTGGTGGCTCAGTGTCTGAGAGATCTCAGGGAGGGTCCAGGTTAGCTAAGACTGCTGGTCTTCCTATGGGGTTGCCCTCCTCCTCATCTTCTTCTAGCCCTTCCCTAATTAAACTACAGGTGTCCCAGGCTTCTGTACTTTGGTTGAGTGTAAGCATCTGTGTCTGCAACTGCTTGTTGGGCCTCTCAGAAGGTAGTCAGTCATGCTAAGCTTCTGTCTGTAAGCACACCAGATCATCAGTAATAGTGTAAGGCCTTGGAGCCTCTCCTTGAGTTGGAAACCAATTTGTGCTTGCCATTGTTTCAGTCTCCACTCCATGCTAGAGTGGAGAGAGGCACATTCCTAGAGCACACTGTCCAGGCAGCCTCCGCAAATAACTGAAAAAGAGGTTCAATAAGAATTTATTTCTCTAATGGAATTTCTTGCTTGGTCATACTTCAAATCGTATGTTTATTTTTCTACTATAGCACTGGATCTGGACTCAATGGTATTCATGTTTTCCCCTTGAGCTATCTCCCCAGTCCTAATATTTTACTTTGGTTATATTTTAATGCAATTGAAGAAGACAAAACTTTGCATCTTTTAGCAGTTTTCTGACCTTTATTTCAGTTTTGAGATCTCAACATAGTCAACATTTCCCTCACATAGCACTCTACCTAATACAGTAAGTCACTGATTCTCTCTTTCTTTCTTTCTTTCTTTCTTTCTTTCTTTCTTTCTTTCTTTCTTTTTTTTTTTTTTTTTTTTTTTTTT
>NC_034597.1:99266278-99268778 GCF_900095145.1 Mus pahari
TTTGAGACAGGGTTTCTCTGTATAGCTCTGGATGTCCTGGAACTCACTCTGTAGACCAGGCTGGCCTCGAACTCAGAAATCAGCCTGCCTCTGCCTCCCGAGTGCTGGGATTAAAGGCGTGCTGATTCTTTCTATCCACTTAGACTTTCAAGTAGAGGACACACAACTTCATTGCACTTTATGTCTGAATAAACACAGATTGACAGTTCATGTGTAATGGACTGACAAAGAGTAGCCTCCTCTCATCATTCATTTTTCTCATTCTAGGATGCTGATATCCAGGATACACAATTCCATGACTTCACTCTCAGATAGTCACCCCCAGAGTCTTTTGAAACTGAAAGCAAAAGCATGTTTTCTGGAGGATGAAGACAAAATATGCTCTTTGTGTTTCCCGATAAATGGAAATTCTGTTTATGAACATGTTTAGGGAACTTTTGGTGGCAGTAATGGCCACACTGAGAGTGGAAAATTAAATTTATGTATATCCATGTTGTCTTAATGGTTGCGGTTCACTCCTTCTGTGGACCTTTGTAATGTATAGATTCTGGCTTCATGAAAGCTGAGCATAGTCAGATAACTTAATTTCCCAATTGATGAGCCTAGCTGGCTTACGATTTTAAAGGTGACCACATGATTTCATTGTCTTCTACAACAAAATTACAATGATGTAGCCAGATCTTCATCTGAGAGCATTGGCTCTNCAAGGTTACTGCTAAAAAAAGAAAATAACCTTAGATTGGACCCATATCAATTTACCATTAGCTCTTATAACCCTGGAGTTTTATANCATAATATCCTAACTTTTCTTGATTCCAAAANATAAAACTTGAGTTAACTTTTTGGGAGACTTGAGTGCAAACAACATTTCTAAAACATTTTCTGATATTGCAAACAGTTAAGAAATAAGAAATGAACACAGATAAAATTAGTTTANATTATTTTCAAAGAGGTACCTAGACCTAAGTATTTACGAATTCAACAACATTGGATCCAGAAGTATATTAAAGTACAATATACATTTNCCTTGCATGGAAAACCNATTTTGCTAATTCATGTGTGTTAACCACAGAATACATTTTGATAAAAGAACATGTTGTTATAGATCATGATATTAGGCTGAGGTTTTTTGGCTGCAAGAACAGAGAGGAAGTGGCAGCTTTTAAGGACAGGAACAGGAAGAAATAGCCCCCGTTTTAAATGTGTTGCATGAACAGCCTGGATGTGGGAGAAAAAAGTGACTAATGTTTGTCAATGATGCCAAGGTAAAGTAGTTAAAAAATGAGCATGTCATTAATTGGAGAGGGAAAGAGAATAAGATGGAGATAAAGAAAGACAGATGAACACCAAAGAGAAGAGGGTTTGGCAGATAGGTTTGGCGAATGAACATCATTTGACTTGAATACATTGGAATATCTGAGATATAGGCCTTAGCATTACATCTGTTCTATGCATAAGAGAAACAAATGGGCTACACAAACTATTCAGGACAGAAGAAAGGCTACCACTGAGTAATGATTTGAAAGTCTTCATTGAGTTAACTCTAACTCCTTCCATGGGTGTATTATTTTAGCACTTGAACAAATTCAATACTAGAAAAAATATTTACTATGTAATCATATAGAAATGCTAAGGAAATCCTGAAAAGGTACTTTAAATAAAAGGCTAGTCACTAATTATCCTAGTATTTGTTTCTAAAGAATTAATAGAGATTATGTCAACATTGACGTTCATAAAAATGTATTCACATGAAAATGCAGATGTTACACCAACTTAAAATTAGTCAAAAGAACAAACTGTAAGTTAAGGATAAAAGAAAGAAGACTGGAATGCGATTCCTTGACTGTTTCTAAATACGGGAATGCAGTAAGGAAAGGTAGAGAGAGTTCCATCATAGATTCTGAATTAAAGTGTCATTTTCACAATCAATTTAGAATCTTTGCAGTAGAATGTAATGGGAGCATGTAATTAATCAATCATTGGAGCCATAGACAATCTGATATTGTCTTGGTCTATGTTTTTACTCTGTGTAGTCTGAAAGCATGATTGGTGCATGTAAAAACAGCAGTTTCATTATAAATATTGGAATTTTCAGGGATAAGATAAACAGACAGCATGCCATCTCTGGAAACACCCCATTTCATCATCTATTGAGTCATTCAGCTGATTTCAAGCAAATGCAAACTATCTTTAAAAGATTAATAAAAATATTTGGGACTAAGAAATACACAAAAGAAAGCAAGCCAAACAACAAAAACTTTATTTTTGAAGTTTATGATCTTAATCAGAAAGACAAAAGATAGTGAATTCTATTATGTGCTACATGGTATTGAATATACTGGAAAAGTAAGTTTGGGTGTTGGGAACTGGAAGAGGCTATACCTGTGTGATTTATTAATAAGTAGTTCCTGTTTGTACTGGGATAAGTGTGGTAACAGATACAAGATGACACGGATTTTACAAGGAGGCTGAGCAAGACATCTGAGCAGTGTTTTACCTC
>NC_034597.1:99273778-99278687 GCF_900095145.1 Mus pahari
CCTTCATTTCTCTTCAGTAAAGGGCAGACACCTTCCCAGGTAGGCATCTGCCATCACATATCAAGTTGCAATAAGACAAACTACCTCCTCTCCTATTAAGGCTAGACAAAACAACTAAGTATGAGGAAAGGGTTCCAAAGGCAGGCAATAGAGCCAGAGACAGCTCCTGTTCCCACTGTTAGAAGTACTAGAAGAAAACTAAGCTAAACAATATACCATATGTGTGGAGGGCATGGTTAGGCCCACGCAGGCTCCCTGGTTGGTGACTCAGTCTCAGTGAGCCCCTATGGTCCCAAGTTAGTTGATTCTGTGGGATTTTTGTGCGGTCCATGACCCCTCTGCCTCCTACAATACTTTCTCCCCTCTCCTGCCAGTTTCTTTAAGCTCCACTGAGTGTGTGACTGTGGGTCTCAACCTCTGTTCCCATGAGCTCCTGTGTGTAGCCTCTTTGCTGACAATTGAGCTAGATACAAATCTATGAGTATTGAAGAATATCACTAGAAATCTGTTCGTTAGAACCTAACAAGAATAGCAAAAATCCCACAAGGATTTACAATTAGAAAGCTAAGAAATATGATATGTACACTCTGCATTTCTTATAACAATATAATTAATTTAATAAAATATATCCAAATATTAATAACTTGTCTAACATTTAAATTGCCTAAGGCACTTAAATATAGCAAGTCGCTAACTCCTATGACCAAAGTAAGAGAAAGATTGTCAAGAAAGCATATATTTAGAATAGATGGTAAGGTAAAACAAGGAAGAACATTCCAACTAATTTTAAAATCCATGTCTGATTTATTATTACTACATTATTTCTAAATTATAAGTCTTTCAGAGAATAATAAGATTATGTTTGTGCTTAACCTGAAGTGAAATTGCTTCAAGTTACATGCCATTACTAAGACAAAACTATGAAGTAGTAAGAGATGAGAGAATGAATCTAATGTACAAAATATTGTCTTGAGCCACCATTATTGATTTGTTCATAATCCAATTAGAACCATGATTTTCACAAGTAATGGTGCTGAGATGTAGTGAAGTTTGATTTTGTAACTGAAAGAAGGTTCTCCATCTCTGAAGGAGATGTGTATACACTAAGGCTTTTACAGAGACACTATTACCCACTACCTATGACACAAGCTGAGCCTGTTCTAGCAGAGGCCAGTAACAAACAGGCTCATTGGTGAGCCCCAGTCTATACTCATACAAATGAAAAGAATAATAAATGTTCATTTTTTAAAGAGTTCCAATTATTCTTCATTTTTGAGTCAGACTCACAAGTAGATCAGGCTGTCACTATGTAGCCACAGGAGGAGGCATTGAACTCTTGATCCTTCTGCATCCATGCCTTGAGTTTTGAGATTACTAGTGTGTAGAATCACTCCTTATTGGATGATATCTTTTATAGTGATATTTTGACCAAATCTGACAAAAACTAAAAGAACTAACAGATAAAATGAGATGAAATTTCAATGTCATTAGAAAGTCATTTCAGAAAGCTGAAAATGGCTTTTCATAATATACACATAAGAAACTGGATGAAATTATAATTTCACTAGGAAGTTTGCCAATGCATCAAATAGACTCTGGTTTTCTTTTCATCAAAAATTCTCTAACAAAATGTTAGTAATGAGATCCTTATTTGGAAAGTCATGACAAGATGACGAAACGGGCTCAGTGATGAATCGGATAGTTCATAAACATAAATGAGAAAATGAGAAGAAAGATAGTCTTTTTTTCTATCTAAATGAAAGTTGTGACCAGGAAAACTCAACATATAGAAACAGATCAAACCCAGAATGCAGTAATAAAATATGCCATCGTGACAAAAATGAAAATGCTTTGAGAGGATTCAGGTGGGTTCACCAGGCAAATTAAGCCTCAGATTATTTTTAACCAAAAGGATCTGTAGTCGTGATAAAAGACAGAGAGAGGAAACAAGACTGGAGAGGAGACAAGAATAGGGCACTGTCTCAAAGTGTATGTGTTATTTAAACACACCAATTGCAGATTGTCAAGTAATTCTATGAGATTCCAGCAATTTGTAAGCTAGTTAAAAATACAACATTTTAAAAACAGATTTTGAGCAGAGGTATGCAGCATTAGTAAATAGATGCAGTGAATAGCTGCACCTAAATGACATATTTATTAGACCAAAATCTCTGTGCCAGTCACAAGTTTTCTTCATAAGTGTTACTGGCAAAAGAAACCCCAGAGGCATTGAAAATCAAACCATGTATTGCTACTGCTCCTTGTTGTCCACCATAAGTGTATAAAACACCTATTGATGAAGATCTCACACATTTTTTTAGCAAGGCACAGAAGAAATCCATTCTTTAAAGGTCCTGTAGGCTCTCCCTGCTGTCTAAATTCACAGTGCTAAGAGGTGCTAAGCAGACTACCAAGTGAGAAAGGACATCAATTGATTAATGCAGCATTGAATTCTTCATGCTATAATACCAAACTGGGGGCAGTGTTTACATGAGAACAATAGTGACAATAACATTTAAAGGATAGCCAACCACCCTCTTCATTGGCTTGTAGACGTATTATACAAAAGGGAATCCATGTCTGATAGCTTAATATTGGTCAAATCTTTTGAAAATCAAAGATTCTAGAGGAGAGTCTATTGATATTTTTCTAAATGGTCCTATCAAATTACTTCACTAATATATATATTTCCATAGATTCATACCACTCCTATCTTTAATCAGAGAAGGTTCTTATAGCAGACAGGACTGATTAATTCAGAGAGACATCACTGTTATCATACTGAGAAGAAGCAACTGCTAGTGTTTAGCACTGCAGAGTGGACATTTCTACCCACATTTCCTCCTTCAAAGAAAGAATGTGAGAATTGAGAACTGGACTGTGGGGAGGAACACAGTGATATACTGTCCTCTAGAAATGATGTGGCTGCTGTTCTGTGGTTGATTACACAAAACCTGAGGAAGATCAACAACAACAACAAAAAATTAGCATTGAGAGGGAGGGAGTTGTTGGGATGTGATGCATCCTGGAAAAGGAAGAGTCATGTTACTTTAGGAGTTTGTCCACTACTAGGTTGCCTATGGCCCTGTGGGTGACTCCACACTCATGCCATAAGGGCAGCAATAACTCTACCCATGGGATTATAATCATTCATTCATTCATTCATTCATTCATTCATTCACAAGAAAGACATATTGGACAGAGTTTTTTTAGGGGAGGGGGGGAGCAAGAGAAGGAGAAGGGGGGGAAGCACTGAGTATAGATGAGGTACAATATACATATGGATGAAATTTTCAAAAAGAATAAAATGTATTATAAATGTGGAGTTTAGTAATCATATGTAGAAATTCATAACAGATTTGAGCCATTTGTAAAACCTTATTTTCTGTTATTCAAGACAAACTATGAAAAGGTTAGATCTGAAAATAAGAGACATGTACTACCTATATTATATGGGTAGCCAGTGGGAAAAAACACTGCCTCAGTGGACAAGAAAGGAATACACTCTGTATCTATCCTCATGAGTATGCACAAAGTGTATGGGGTCAAAAGTATGTCGGTACTATGGAATTCATTTTTGAAAAGGGTAACAACTCTTTAAAACGTCACAGCTTCTTCACCAAGTAAGGTCATTTATTCATGGCAAATGAGATGCTGCAGACCTCTGATGTATGTGTGGCTCAACTTCGTTGCACTCAGAGTCATTTAGGGACTCATATGGGTTCATTTCCTTGCTCTCTTTTCATTCCCATATTATCACTGTTTTGCTGATTAAAGTTCTCTGGATCAAAAAGAGCAAACACTATGTAATGTAAGAACCAGGACCTGGATTTTCAGCTTGCATCTGTGATACTGAAACATTAGAAAGTATTCGAAATGTATACATGCAAGTGTATTTTATAGCAACACGTTGGACTGTAATAGAAATAATCATTCTTCAATAACTAGTTACTTGTATCCCTCTTCTGTAAAAATTATTTTCCTAGCAGAATGGATTTTGAAATAATTGAGTATTATTAAAGTGGCTAAATACATGTGTGTGGAAATGACAAGAGTGCCAGGAGCGACTTTTTTTTTTTTTTTTTTTAGATATTTTCTTTATATAGACTTCAAATGTTATTCCCTTTCCTGGTCTACTTCTGAAAACTCCCTCCTCTTACCCTCTCCCTGTCCCCCTGCTCACCAACTCACCCACTCCTGCTTCCTGGCCCTGACTTTCCCCTACACTGGGGCATCTAGCCTTCACAGGACCAAGGGACTCTCCTTCCAATTGATGCCTTACTAGGCCATCCTCTGCTACATATGCAACTGGAGCCATTAGTCCCATCATGTATATTTTTTGATTAATGGTTTAGTCCCTGGGAGTTCTGGGGGTACTGATTGGTTCATATTGTTGTTCCTCTTATGGAGATATAAACCACTTCAACTCCTTGGGTCCTTTCTTTAGTTCTGTAATTGGGGACCCTGTCCTCAGTCCAATGGATGGCTGTGAGCATGTCCTTCTGGATTTGTCAGGCACTGGATGTGAATGACCATTGTAGCATGGCTCGCTTCTGTGTATTACACAGATCTGTCATTGAGAGGCTGTTTCAGTATGTTACATGCAGTTTGTTCCATTTAAACAGAAAACTTTTGAAACTTTGATTTAACCCATATCTTTTCATCAAGGAACTAGGTCCAAGCTTAGTTGGATCCATATAAAATCTCAGCCTGAAGCACAGATTCTTCAAGAGAAGTAGACAATAAGCAACAAAATGTGTATGCTTCAAACCCAAACCAGGTATGTTTGTAGTGGTTTATTTCATAAAAGCTCAGGCCAATTTGTATCTTGGGTATTCTAAGTTTCTAGGCTAATAACCGATTATCAGTGAGTGCATATCATGTGAGTTCTTTTGTGATTGGATTACCT
>NC_034597.1:99280670-99288054 GCF_900095145.1 Mus pahari
ATGGTTTTAGCTCCTTTGTCAAATATCAAGTGACCATAGGTATGTGGGTTCATTTCTGGCTCTTCAATTCTATTCCATTGATCTATCTGTCGGTTTCTGGGCCAAGAAAAAGGAAGACCAAAGTGTGGATATTTCGTTCCTCCTGAGAATGGGGAACAAATTACCCATGGAGGGCATTACAGAGACAAAGTTTGGAGCTGAGATGGAAGGAAGGACCATCCAGAGACTGCCCCACCCAGGGATGCATACCATAAACAGCCACCAAGCCCAGACACTATTGCATATCCAAGAAAGATTTTGCTGACTGGACCCTGATATAGCTGTTTCTTGTGAGGCTATGCCAGTGCCTGCCAAATACAGAAGTGGATGCTCACAGTCAGCTATTGGATGGAACACAGAGCCCCCAATGGAGGAGCTAGAGAAAGTACCCAAGGAGCTGAAGGTGTCTGCAACCCTATAGGAGGAACAACAATATGAACTAACCAGTACCCCAGAGTTCATGTCTCTAGCTGCATATGTAGCAGAAGATGGTCTAGTCGGCCATCATTGGGAGGAGATGTCCTTGGTCTTATGAAGATTATATGCCCTAGTACAGAGGAATTCCCGGGTCAGGAAGCAGGAGTGGTTGAGTTGGGGAGCAGGGTGGGGGTGAGGGTATATTTAAGAAAAAAAAAATAAAGAAAAAAAGCTCATGCCAATTGATGTTTTCAAATTGTATTGATATTTTTTTCTTCAGATTATAGTGATTTTTTTTCTTCCCCTGGTACAATGTAGTTAAAGATAAATACAGGAGACTCGTGGATTTACTTCTGTTATATAACCATTCTGTTAGGCCTGTTTCTCATTAGTCAGAAATAAGCAGATGAGTGTTAAAAAGGCCCTTTAGCTAGCAGCTCATTTCTATTCAAGATAATATTATAACAAAAGAAAAACAACTTTTATAGCTTTATTAAGGTTTCATTAAAAATGATAGCATGAATGTATGGAAATAGTATAGATATCTTCCTTAACATGAACCTATTTATAATACAGAATTATTGAAGCAACAAGTGAGCCGACCATTGTAACAGATGGAGTCTATGACTTATTGCATTTTATAATTGGCTTATAGTGCACTTTTGGAAAGATTAAACACCACTCTGACTTCCATCTTTTAAAAATTAGCCACATGAAATTTTGTTGTATTTGTTGCAGAAACAAGTACAAGTTGAATTCATGTAAGGAGCCCAGTTAGGGAACTGTTTCTACTTATAGCCTATCAATATTTCACTGATTAATTTTTATCACTTATGTACAATAACATATTTTGGATAAAATTGTGTGTGTGTGTGTGTGTGTGTGCGCGCGCGCGCGCATGCGCGCATGGTCACAAGTGCACTTCTAAAATGCAAAATTCAAAGATGTTTCTACACTGTAAAGAAAATATAAAAGCTGAACTTGACCTCCCCTCACCTGATTTTAGACACAGAATATCATTAAGTAACCAGGGATGGCCTGGAATTCAATGTGCAGACCAGGATGGCCTCAAACCTAGAGTTCAGCTTCCCTCTGTTTCTTGAGTTTTGGAGTTAAAATGTGTGTCACCATAGTTTTCCTTTCTTGTTATTCACAATTAGAAGTATGACTAAACATAACATGGTAATTCTAAAACATCTATTTATTTGAAATATTTGAGATTCAGAAACATAGTGGATCATGGTATTTTCAAGAAAAGTTTGATATAATGGAGGTGAGTAAGGCTAATAATGGGTAAAGAAAGATGTAAGTGGTTGGAGGATGTAAGGGAGTATAGGAGAGAGTAATGGGAGAAGTGACTATAACTAAACACACTTGAAAATGCCATATGAAACCCTATTATAAGATACCCCCCCAAAATAGACCAAACATGTATAAAATTGTTTTGCTACTTTTGCCAAAATATTATTTTGTTCTGGTGGAGCACAATACCTCCCCCAGAAACCATAGGCCATCAAATAAAAAATCTCAGTGCAGAACATGGTTTAGTTGTTTATTTTAAGTTGTTTGGTCAATAGGGCACCATTAACATGGCCAAAATAATGGAGGTTGTTGCAATTACTCTCTATCGTCTTCAAGAACTTGATGATAAAACCCCACATACTTGAGTCGTAGAGTATGGCAAAAATAAGCTGCTGTTGACTTAAGAGACTCCATTCCTTTCTGACTAACATTCCTATGACATTCCTATGACTAACATTCTGCACAGTTTCTAAGGCAGAAATGCCACCAACACTCATATCTTGTTGTGAGTTTAATGAAATAGAGACTGGCCTGACAAGGTATACCCACTGCCAATAATATTGTACCTTAGTGAGTTTTCCTTTAAACTCAATTCGGCAATGTCAAGTTGTAGCAAAAGCATGATGAATGTGATAATGTGACAGCCAGCTGTGATGTTCACCAAGCTCCTGTAGCATAACCCAACTTCTTAATATACATAAAGCATGAAGAAGTGCTTATTGCCCAACTTGAAGGGATAGAAGGCAAAGCACACCTTATGGTACCTGCTTGATCTCACAGGCCACATAAACCTTGGAATTAAGCACAAGAGACCAGTGCTATAGCTTGACTCACATTCACATCATGGCAGGCATTGCTTCTCTTGGAAGTAAGCCTCTGAGCTTTCAGTTCTAGACTGACTTCTAAACGGAAGCAAATGATGCCACAAGAAATGGGAAACAGTATACATACAGACTAATAGAAAACTCACTCTTGATGGGTTATCAAGAACAGTTTCATATTTCACTTATGACATTCATGTCAAATTCAACGATTTCAGGTTGTAGAGATTAGTCATATTTCAATCATTCTCGTTGACTGGATTGCAAATTAGTCTCATGTTATTTTCTGAGACTGATATTTCTTACTTTCTAGAACAGAGAACCATATGATCAATCTCTCCCCCTTTCCTTCTTCATTTAAAAAAATATTTCACAACACATTTTCATTTTTTAATAAAGACTGAAAATTCAATAGCTATGTAATAAGTTTAAAACGTGTGTTTATGCAATGCATCCATTGTATTCCTTACTTAAATACCTATTATTTTATATTTATCTCTTTTTTTCTATTTTCCATGCATATGTATATAATATGATGTATCTGGGTATAGTGAAGGAGCTGAAAATAAGAGAAAACATAATATTTATCTTTTTAATAGTGGGTTAATGTGCTTACATACAGTTTCACCTGTTTTGCTGCAAATGACCTAGTTTAATTGGTCAAAGAAGAAAAATATTCACATGACCTTTTGTTTCCCCATTCCTTTCTTGTTAGATACCTAGATTAGCACCACATCTCAGCTCTTGTAGAAGTGTTTCTGGGCAAGAAAGAAAAAAACCTTAGCAATTAATCCGTTGCTTAAGCTACAACTGTTTCAGGATGAGGTGCTAAAGGCCAGAGTCTGTAGTTTCTAGCCTCAGGGGAACTCAGACAGGCTGGCCAGCTACCCCTATAAAGTAACTGAGACTTAAGGCACATAAATATTTTATTATTAAAAAAGCAACCCTAGAGACAACCTCCAGTAGACTATCCTCAGTGGAAGGATGGGATCAGAAACCCACCTTCAAATTTTTTGACCCAGAATTGCTACTGTCTAAAAGAAATGCAGGGACAAAAATGAAGCAGAGTCTGAAAGAAAGGCCATCCACTGGCCCAACATGGGATCCATCTCATGGGCAAGAAACAAACCCTAACACTATTACTGATGCTATCTGTGTTGTGCTTGCAGACAGGAGCCTAGCATGACTGTCCTCTGAGAGACTTTACCAGCAGCTGACTGGGGCAGATGTAGATAGATACTTACAGTCAAGAATTTGACTGAGGTCTGGAACCCCTATGGAACAGTTAGGGAAAGGATTGAAGGAGCTGAAGGGGATCGAAACCCCATGGGAAGACCAACAGTGTCAACTAACCTGAACCCCTGGACGCTCCCAGAGACTAAGCCACCAACCAAAGAGCATACATCGACTGGTCCATGGTGCCTGGCACACATGTAGCAGAGGACTTAATTGTCTTGTCTCAGTGGGAGAGGATTCACCTAATCCTGTAGAGATTTGATGCCCCAGGGAATGGGAATGCCACTGGCCATTGCTGCTTAATTTTTTGAGAGATGTCTGTTCATTTCACCACTATATTTAATAATCACATTATCTTATCTGTTTTTTAAGCTTTTGAATTTTTTTATGTTCAATATATAAGTCTGTCCTATTAATGATGTCACTCAATTCTGTAGTTTTTCTTTGCCCCACTTTCTCTTTTGTTGCACAGAATGTTGTTTTTTTTTCCAAATCTCCCCTGTTATGATTGTTGACACTGGTTCCTTGGTTGAGTCTTAGTCAAAGATTATATACCTTTGTCTTTATATTTGTTTTCGCCTAAGAGTTTCAGAATTCTGGGTCTTACCGTAAGGCCTTTGATCCATTTAGAAATGCATTTGCTATGAGAATCTAATTTATTTATTCTATACTGTAGATATCCAGTTTTCCTAGTGCCATTTGCTGAAGAGCCTTTATTTTCTTCTCTAATGTAAGGTTTTGGATACTGCCAAAAACCCACTCTCTATATCAAACTACAAAGGTATATATTTTCTCAAGAATAAAATATATCACCAGTAGAGAAATCCAATAAAAACATGAGTCTAAGTGTATTTCATTATTTAACCTCATATCAAAGAGACATTAATTAAACCTGGAATTAACGGCTCTCATCAAGAAAACTCCCATCCTTTCCTGAAATGTCATCCAAAGTCCTCATTGTACTTGAGGTTTTTGGGTTTTTTGTTTGGTTGATTGGTAGATAATTTAGTTGGTTGACTCTGGTTTTGATTTTGTTTAGTTTTTTGTTTGTTTGTTTTGTTTTGTTTTGTTTTTGTTTTTGTTTTTTGAGGTGGTAGAGTTGTTTTGTTTTTCTGACTATGCCCATTCCTATCTCTGTACAGTATCTTCCTGCTGGTACCTCTTCATGAAGATTCCTAATTTGTTTCTTTTTTCATATAAGTGAATCCTTTAACCCATAAAATATCTGCTCAAAGTGAATTCTGTATAACTTTTCCATCATTGATAACATAAAAGTATATCTTTTAAGACATAATTCACAATTTATTTATGCAAGCAATTTTAACATACATAAAATACACATAATATATGTCCACAAAATAGATATTCTTGTAAGTGAAAGAGATATACTATCTATCTCATTTTACAGTAGGCAAACTGACCTTTGTTTGTAAAAATAACCAGTGATCAAGTAAGCTATACTGTATCTAGTACTGTATTTAGCAGGTGGCATGGAATATTTGATTGAAAGAGCAGTATGCAGTAATACATAGGAAGATTCTGATACATGCTAGTTCCACTTATTAACAGAGTGTACATCTCGCCAAAAATATTCACTTTTACTAAATCCATTTCTTAAAATGTAGTGCTTAAAGCTTCTAAAATTTTGTGATTGATTCAATTTTTAATGGAGTCAAGGACCAACCTACTCCTGTGTAAGGTAGACTAAGGAATAGAAGGTAAAAATTTGAGTAATCGAAGAAAAATATGTAACTACAGAACAATTTCATATTCACCATAATGTAAGAAGTATAAGAAATATGTCCTCAGTCAAGATTCCTTGTGTCTCTGAGGAACAGTATTAAAATAAGATAAAACAACACAATTGGGATGAAGCTTTGGCAAGATGTGACAGTATTGAGTCCCTGCAGGATCCAGTCACAAAATAAGAGTGCATTAATGAGAAGGACCTGTGACACTAAGTAATTATGTACATCCTCTACCACAACACTGGACTCAACAGGAATGAGGGCCAGAGGTGCAATGAAGAGAGGGACTAGTATCAATGAGTGGACCAAGAGCTAAACCTTTGAAGGAAAATGGGGAAGTATAACCCATCATGGAGATTGAACAAAATAATCCATATCTATATTATGCACTCATTTCTGTGTAGCTTGATACATTGGGTAAAGAAGAGAGAATAACATAGAAAATTATTATAATTATGATTACTTTTATATACTCAACTATTTATGCAAAACAATTTAATAACTTTTATAGCCACTGTTTTTATAAACATTTGCAATTTACAAAGAACAAATAAATATTGTTAATATTTAAAAACTGATGTCTGTAGCTTCACATGCTTTTGTTAGGGTTTTTATTTTATGCTATTAATCTATATGGTTATTTTTTCAGTACTATGCAGATTTTAAGACTATGATTCTGTAGCATAACTTGAAATTAAGTATGATATTACAGTTATCATTATTCTTTATATTCAGGATTTCTTTAACCTTTGAAGTCCTACCTGATTTCAGATGAATTTTAAGATTTTTTTAACTACTGTGATGAATAAAATTAGAATTTTGATGCGTATTATATTAACTATGCAGATTGCTTTTGTGGTAAGGTCTTCTCACAGTATTAATCATTCTGATCCATGATCGCAGGAAGTCTTTCTATCTTCTAAAGTCTTCTTCAATCTCTTTACTTTTCCATTAATGTATTACTTATTTACTTTACATCCTGATCACAGCCCTCCATCTCCTTCCATTTACCCCTTCACATAGCCTCCCTCCCCACCTCTCCCCTTCTCCTTTGAGCAGGGAAATGTTCCTAACTGGGTACCAACTCACCCTAGCACCGCAAATCACTGCAGAACTAGGCATATACTCTCGTATTGAGGCCAGACAAGGCAGCTCAAGTAGAGGAACAGGATCAACAGCCAGGGAACAGAGTCAGACTAAGACCCCTTTCCAGTTGTTTCGGGGGCTGCAAGAAGACCAAGCTGAACATTTGCTACATATGTGTTGGACTATGGATGTGATGAGGGGACAGGAACAGCCCATGTATGCTCTTTTGTTAGTGGTTTTGTCTCTGGGAATACCAAGGGTTAGTTAGTTAGTCCAGGTTAGTTGATTCCATTTGTCTTTATGTGGAGTCCCAATCTCCTCAAGGTTATTCAATCCTTCTCTTAACTCTTCCAATAGAAAGCTCAGTCTAATTCATAATGCAGTGTTCTAAGGTTTTCACTGGAGTGGTCTTCCATGTCATTGGTTCAGGTATTGCAGTGGGTATTTCTTACTTACCTCACTGACCTAACAAATGAATGGCTGCCAGATGGTAGATGGTGAGGGCACACAGCTTTAATCCCAGTACTCAGAAAGCCAAGGCAGACAGATCTCTGTGACCTTGAGGTCAACTTGTCTGCAGATCATGTTCTAGGATACTCAGAGCTACACAGAGAAACCTTGTGTCAAAATGCCAAAAAGAAAGGAAGGGGGCAAGAAAGGGAGGGAGAGAGGGAGGGAGGAAGCAAAGAAAGAGAGAGAGAGAGAGAGAGAGAGAGAGAGAGAGAGAGAGAGAGA
>NC_034597.1:99288204-99318353 GCF_900095145.1 Mus pahari
GAGGAAGGAAGGAAGGAAGGAAGGAAGGAAGGAAGGAAGGAAGGAAGGAAGGAAGGAAGGAAGGAAGGAAGGAAAGATAGACAAAGAAAGGAAGGAAACCAAGGGTTTATTTTGCTTTGTTATTCTAGTCTAACATCTTTATAGAAGGTCAATCACAGTGCTAGAAGGGTTTTTATAGTAGATCAATAGTAAAGAATTTGAGAACAAGATGTTTTCTTTTTCTCTCTGCCCATTTCTTCTTTACATTGAGTTTAAGAATATGGTATGATGTAGCCATAATTGGTGGATCATTCTGTCTCTATTACCAAATCTAGAGAGTGCATTACAAATGTGCTTAAAGGTAAACTAATTCGAAGTTATCTCTATCAGCATGTGGAAAGGCTTGTGTTAAAAGTGTGTTAAGGCATGTGTTAAAAGTGATTCTTGACACTAGATGATATAAAGTCAATCAGATGTAACCATCACATAAGGCTTTTCTTTTTCATTTTTCTTTTTCATTTTTCTTTTTCGTTTTTTAACAGTTTTTGCCCCTTTGAGATAATTTTAGTAGGATTCTTTTTTTCCTTATTTCTTTTTCAGTACATTTATGATCAATATAAAAGAAAATTTTGTTTTTTATGCTACTATTGCATTTGAGCACTCAATATGTTTTCTGCTTTATTATAGAGAATTTTCTTATATCATTTAATATAAAGCATACTTATATCTACATCAAGGATCTATTTATGTCAGTTTTGCTTTACTTGGGTCTCAACTGAAAATATCACTCCAATAGAAAACTACTTTAAAAAATTTACTTATTTACTTTACATCTCAAAAGCAGCTTCCACTTCCTCCTCTCCTCCTAGTCTCCCCTGACCCCAGTCACCTTCATTTCCCTCTATTCCCCTCCTCCCTTCTCTTCAGAAAAAGGGAGGTATCCCATGGATATCAATGTGCTTTGCCATTCCAAAATTTAGTAGGATTCAATGCATCCTTTCCTATTGAAGCCAGACAAGGCAACCCAGTCAGTCAAAAGAGATCTAAAGGCAGGCAACAGAGTCAGATACCCTGCTCCTCCTGTTAGAAGTCCCACATGAAGATCAAGCTGCACAACTGTTACATATGTGCAGGGGCCCTATGTCTATTCTATGAATGCTCTCTGGTTTAATGTTCTGTCTCTGTGCGTCTCAATGGTCCCAGGTTAGTCAATTCCATAGGTTATTTTTTGTGGTGTCCTTGACCCCACTTGCTCCTTCACTCATTCTTCCCCTTTCTCCACATGATTCTCTAAGCTTCACTTCATGGTTGGCTGTGGGTTTCTGCATCTTTTTCCATCAAGTGCTGGGAGAAGCCTTTTAGATTACAGTTATTCTAGGTTCTTGTCTGCAAGTACAACAGAATATCATTAATAATGTGTGAGGTGGGTTCCCTCTCATGGCATGGGTCTTAAGCTGGGCCAGTCATTGGTTAGCCATTCCTGAAATGTCTATTCTATCTTTATCCCTGCACATCTTGTATTTAGGATAAATTGTGTATTGAAGTTTTTGTGGCTGGGTTGGTGTCCCAATTCCTCCACTGGGAGTCTTTTCTATTTATGGGAGATGGCCTTTTCAATATCCATACTCCAATATTCCCAGTTGCTAGGAGTCTTAGCAAGATTCACCTACATAGAAATCTGGGAGGTTCCATGGTCCCAGAGAAGTGTCCACAAAGATTTCTCTTTTCTTCACCAGCTCACTCGCTCTCAATCTCTCTCTCTCATTTCTCTTTAAACTCCTGTTTTCCTCCCCACTTCCCACTCCCTCTCTGACTCAATCCCCTCCCTCCATCGACCCCTGATGTCAATTCTATTTTCCTTATCAGTGAGATTTAAATATCTCCCCTTGAGCCCTCTGAGTCTGTGGATTGTATCATGGTTGTCTTGTACTTTCACACTTGCTTTTTTTTTTTCCTGTGTTGTGTAGTAACTTCTTACCAGGTTCATGGATATTTGTGAAGCTCTCTAAAGAAAGGTTTGTTAATACTTGAGAAGCTCTACAAAGGGACACATTAAGACACAGGAAGAGAATAACAAATAATGAAAATGTTTCAAGAAGCACTGGCAATATACCAGATACAAAAAAGTCCTTCCTTCTAAAAGGTCATGTAAGAAATAATGACCATTGAGGAAACAAATACTAGTTTAGCTGTCTGAAAGGGACTAAGACAAGTTATATTTCCTGGGGAAAATTCTACCACCCAATAAGCTACTGGATTTTATCAGTCAGCTCCTAAATTCCAGACTTAATGAGCCATTATTCGTACTATGTCAGGTTTTGGTAATAAAAGGAATTATGAGCTATGCCTGTCCCTATGTGTAAACCACGCCTATAATATGCCTTTATGTCACTTCCGGAAATTTATTAGCTCACTATCTTGAGCTCCAGTGGTGTATATATTTTGGTCTATGACGAGTTTGGTATCAGCATTGAGAGTATTTTTATTCATGTATCCTTGGAAACAGTGTTACACGACAAATATTAATACATAAAAAGAATATGGTATTAGTTAACTTTTAAAAATTTAAATTAGGTGCACATCAATTATGTTAGCTTATTTCTCTTTTTTTCTACTACGTTAGACATCTTGGTTTAAATAACAATATTTTTCACAACTTCTGAACCAGTGTCTAGGGAGATTATTAGCTCTCGGAGTTGTTTAAACATCAGTTCCTGTCTCCTTTATTTAAACGCCAATTGGACTGTCACAAAACAATGTAACAAATTTAGTGGTGCAGCTCAATTGAAAAATTATTTTTCTAGCCCCTAATAATAACCAGTGTTGTGGGATCAGCAGGTAATAACAGAATTCAGGAAAAAGAGTCAAGATCATCTTCAAGTTCAAGGTCAACCTCAGTAAAATGTGATGAGCTCCAGGCCACCCTGTTTCACAGACCTTGTTTCTATTAAAAAATGTATTTCTTTTTTTTTTGTCATATCAAAAATTTAATTGAGTTCATTAATTGATTCTCATAGAAAAAGAAGCCTTTTTCTATGAGAGGTAATCATTGTTATTGATAAAGTTTGGATCTGATCAAATAATTTTCTATGGTACTAGCTGGTAAGTTTCAAGGTAGGAGGATTTCATGTCTGCATCTGGAAATAAACACTCTGTTAATCTCTCTCTCTCTCTCTCTCTCTCTCTCTCTCTCTCTCTCTCTCTCTCTCTCTTTTAATGAAAATACAAGACATATCATTTTTGGAGTCAAAAAGGTATGTCTGGAAAATATTAGTCTTGTAAAATTATGAGTGAGCCAATTTTAACATTTTTACAAGTACATCTCTCATATTGTTTGATTGTCTTCTATAATTGAAACTAAATGACACTGCACCCCATATGGGAACTTACTGTCTCAAATGCTATAGTCACTTTAAAATTTTTGCCAAGAAATCTGTTCATATCGTGATAGTGAAAGAATGACAGTAAAAGTTTCTAAGCCATGCTTTAAAGAATGAACAAAATACCATACTCGGTTATTTTATTGTACAATGTATTAAATATATGTGAAGAGGAAAGGAATTTCCTTTGTCATAAACCACAGTAATCAAAGCAGTATCAGTACTTAGGGAATTTTTTTCCATACACACATTTAAATGATATCAATTTGTAGTAGTTATATAAAATAAAAGCTTGAAAATTTACATAAAAATTAGAAGAGTATAGAGTATTATAAAGTAACACTGTGGATCTAGGCTATATTTGCCAATCTGTGAATTTTAATACTACTTTAAAGTTGTGTGTGTGTGTGTGTGTGTGTGTACATTTGTGTGACTTTTGTAGTTACATTTTCTTTTTGTTAATTGGATGTTTTCTTTATTTACATTTCCAATGTTATCCCCTTTCCAGCCCCCCCCAATACCTCTTATCCTATCCCCGCCCCCTGCTTCTATGAGTGTGCTCTCTCACCCACCCACCCACTCTTGCTTCCTTGTCCTGGCATTCATCTACACTGGGGCATCGAGTCTTCACAAGATGAAAGGCCTCTCCTCTCACTTATGTCCCACAAGGCCATCCTCTGATACATATGCAATTTGAGCCATGGGTTCCTCCACTCTTTGGTTGCTGTTTTAGTTCCTAGAAGCTCTGGTGGGTCTGGTTGGTTACTATTGTTGTTCTTCCTATGGGGTTGCAAACCCCTTCAGCTCTTTCAGTCCTTTTTCTAACTCTTCCCTTGGGGACCCCATGCTCAGTCCAATGGTTGCCTGCAAGTATCTACCTCTGTATTTGTCAGACTCTGGAAGAGCCTCAGAGGAACAGCTATATCAGGCTCCTTTCAGCAAGAACTTTGGCATCCCCAATAGAGTCTGGGGTTTGTGTCTGTATATGGGATGGATCCCAGGCGGGTCAGTCTATGGATGACCTTTCTTTCACTCTCTGCTCCACATTTTCTCTCCATATTTCCTACCCTGAGTATTTTGTCCCCCCTTCTAAGAAGGACTGGAGCACCCACCCTTTGGTCTTCTTTCTTCTTGAGCTTCATTATGTCTGTGAATTGTATCTTGGAAATTCTGAGCTTTGGGCCTAATATCCACTTATCAATGAGTGCATACCCTGTGTGTTCTTTTGTGACTGGGTTACCTCACTCAGGATGGTATTTTCTAGTTCCAACCATTTGCCTAAAAATGTCATGAATTCATTGTTTTTAATAGCTGAGTAGTACTTCAATGTGTAAATGTACCACATTTTCTGTATCCATTCTTCTGTTGAAGGACCTCTGGATTATTTCGAGATTCTGGCTATTATAAATAAGGTTGCTATGAACATAGTTGAGCATGTGTCCTTGTTATATGTTGGAGCATCTTCTGGGTATATGCCAGGAGTGGTATAGCTGGGTCCTCCAATTTTTGGAGGAACCACCAAACTGATATCTAAAGTGGTTGTACAATCTTGCACTCCCATGCCTGTATAAGCTGGTAGAGAGTGTCAGATATACTTGATGTTAAGTTACAGGCTGTCATGCAGATGTTTAGGAGGGGGAATAGGATCTAAACTCAAGTCTTTTACAGCTCTTAATGACTGGACTATTGTCAAAGTCCCTGGAAAAGATTTTGTGTTCCTTATTCCTTCTTGATAAAGTCAGCTACTCTGGTGTGAAAATAATCGAATGTTTGAAAAATCAAAGAACTAATAATAATATCTGACAACTGTTAGCTTTAAATAGTCGTTACAGTGACTGTGTGTGCTTTGGATAGCACTACCATATTCCAGTTTAGTTCTGTGTACTGGTCAAACAAGCCATGAACTCTGTACACAATTTTACAACTTTATGTTTTGACACTGAAAGATCACAATTCTATGGTAATCTAATTCTCTTTTAGGAAAGAAAACATTCATGGGAAAAATATACATAAACCAGGAAAATTGATGTTGAAGAGAAAATATTTAACAGGAATTAATAAAGTGATTATGAGCACATTTCAGTAATATAATCAATTGCTATCAGAACTGAGGTTTATAAAAACAACACAAACATTTGTCCAAATCACTTTGAAAACAAATTTTTTTTGCAGTAAAGGTATATGTCCTTAATTTATTGATAATATTTTAATGTGTATTAATTTACTTTGTAGTTAAGGCAAAAACAATAGGGTATGTGTATGCCATGATGTCCAAGTAGAAATCAGAAGATAACTTCCAAGTATTGATTCTTTCATTCCAGAATGTAGACTCTGAATATTGGCTCCAGTCCTTGAGTTTGGTGGTAAGGGCTTTACAAATGACACAGCTCAGTGGCCCTTATAGTGTAATAATTTATATAAGAGCTTATACTATGCAGATATAAAAGCTTGATCCAAACAGTAATATTATAGTGAATAGATTTTAATTGCAAATGTATGTAATTTGAATTAAATACCCAGAAAATTTATGAGATGGCTCAGTTTGCTCCAGAAATATCACTGACATTACAGTCACTTCCCTTTACTTCATATATGTGGATGCTTATATTCAGAAAAGTACATAAGTATTATACATTATACCTCTCAGTTAACATCGTGTATGAATTTATATCAAGGAATACTTTGGTAATGGATTGTACATACTTTGTCATAACTATTTTAATGTTTATTGTATCTTGGCAATTTTAACATATTATGGGTTTGGTTATTATTTTCTTATGAAAAACATACCATTTAAGGTAATTTTTACATGCTGTTTTAAGAAATAAACATATCTAGAAATTCTAGTAAATTATAAATATGATTAATAATGCAGGACTAAGTATTTTGGTTGAAGTCACATGTATATCATGCTTCTGCATTACTTTTCTCAATTTTTATGTCTACGGATGTGTTTAGGTTTCCTTTTTTAAAACTAAATTTTGAGATTTAAATCTAAATGGAAGTTAAATATAAAGTACTTCATCAGAGCTAGAACCAGGCTAGAGGCATTTGAAAACAAGGAGAACATGATCTTGAATAATCTGCTTGTTAACTATTATCAGTATATTTTACCATGATATTGCCAAAATTATGTAAATGTGAATTATGTAGACTAAAATTCTACATGAGACATTCACAATGTCACTATGAGAGCTTTCTGAAGAACTTGTACTACTTAAAAGAAATGCTAAAAGACACTAACAAGAAACTATGAAATCAAATCTACACATCATTGAAAATGGCCTAGTTCTACTTTTTGCCCAAACAAATAAAAATTGAGTTTATTCATACTACTGAGTAGAAATAACCCAAAAAACACAAAAATAAAATTGTGTGATTCTAATAGGACACTGGTAATAGACATAAGAGTATAAAATATTCAAGGAAAAGCAATTATGATCTTATTCCATTATGGGTTCTTAGGTCTCAGGAGTTCCATTATCTATGCACTTATTTTACTTGCTAATTTTATTTCCAAACTTCTAAAACCTCATTTTAAACTTCAAAATCACATTAGATCGATATTTTAGCATATTTTACTCCCCACCCCATAGTGGCTAGACAATGGAAGTCAATGGAGACTCCAAAATCAGAAAAGCAATTTTACCATATTTCAATTTTATTTTATTATCAAATACTTATAAACTTTTAACTGCATTGGAGCCATGAACTCATATATGGTTATTTCTCAAAACTTCTGTTATTTTTCCATCATACATTTTCTACAAATATTTAAGACTAATTTTAAGAAAACTAAATCCCTTATTAATAAACAAAATATATTTAATTTAAGTAAGTTCTTCCTAAAAAAGCAGAGAACAAAGTTTAAGAGGAGAAATGTGCAGAGTACAAAGTGAGAGACATTATTTTAGCATGAGCATTTTCTAAAATATTAAAATATACATGCACATAAAGTATAAAGGACAGAAGAAATAAGCAATGTAAACATAAAACATGAGGCCATGGCAAATAATTTGTAGAAAAAAAGGACAGAAATATCCTAGAAATGTGAGAAAACATGCTAAGTTTAAAATTAATTTAGGATAT
Organism: Mus pahari; assembly: GCF_900095145.1. Lineage (NCBI taxonomy): Eukaryota > Metazoa > Chordata > Mammalia > Rodentia > Muridae > Mus > Mus pahari. The sequence continues at coordinate 99,295,653 of NC_034597.1, forward strand.
ATAACTGATTTGTGAAAATGCTTTGACAACCACTTTCCTTACATAACACACTTAACAACATAAAAACTAAATATGTCTATCTTTGAAGCATTCTCATAAGCATAAATGTGCCCAAGAAGCCTGGCTTATTGTGAGAAAGTCTGTGCAGGTTTTACAGCAGGTAGGAAAAAAAATGATCAGGGTAAGATCAGATCCTGGTAACTGGTGCAAGATTTCTAGAGACTGACCCAGATCATTTTACTTTAGCCATACTTAAGCACAGCCCAATTTTGAAAATAACGTTTGCTAACTCAGTCCCAATTTTAAAAACATGTTTACATTAAGATTCTTTACAAATCACACGTGGCTTCTTTCACAAATGTGGGTGCTTGACTCAGAGATGAGGCTGAAGATTTGATTTAGGGTTTAGGAAAATTGCCTGACGTAAACATAAAGTGGAGGGGTGTCAGGATTGACCTGGCCCTAAGATAAGATAGAAGTCAGGTAAGCTGTTATACAAATGACATCTCTCACATGGATGATTTTTATGGCCTGTAAGTAAGGGAAAGGGGTCTAGGTTAAATAAAGCATAAGTTCTGGAAGATATAGGCAAGGCCTGGCTCAGCAATTAGCAGATTACCAGGCTGCAAAGTACATTTTCCTCCAGTATTACAGGAGAACATCTAAGCCCCTCCTCCTGTTGAAAAAAAAAAAAAAAAAAAAGCTGTGTGTTTAGTTTACGTGGTTTCTCTAGTGCTGAGCTGTGTGCACAAGGACTTTGCTACCCCTTACACCTTATTGCTGGGAGCCAGTGTGGCCTAGAATGATTTGAAACAGAACACATCCTTGGATGTAGAGGCAGCTTTAAAGACTGATGGTCTCCCGACATGGTTTTAAAGACTGATAAGTCTCTGGCTTTTAAGCTATCTAACTATGCTGAATGCTGAAGCTGCTGGCTTCTAAAAATTCCTAATAAATTTCTTGCATATTCTGAGGCTAAAAACCACAGGCATGGGCTATTACCACCTGTAGCCCAATGGTGGGGAATGAAGTAAAGGATTAATTGCTAGCGCTTTTTTCTCTCTTGCCTACAAGCCTGGCATCACACTTGTCAGGTGGAAATGAGATTTGCAGCAATATACTTTTATTGAACCAGAAGAGAATCACTCTCAAAAGGAAAAACTTCTACACGAGCAAATACACACAAATTTACATAAATTCATAGACAAATTCCGGCATACATACTCATACATCTTCATACATTCCAGTTGGGCCTCGCTACTCACTTGTCTCATAATTACATATTTAACACACACGGATCCAGACTTATATATTTGTGTGGAGCAAAAGACCAAGTGCCAGTGCAGAGAGAACTCACTCATTCTGGATGAAAAATGAGCCACTACAATCCTTAATACACAGAGAAGGAGAAAGCTTCTATCCTTTTCTTGCTACAAAAACAAAAGCAAACAAACAAACAAAACAAAACAAACAAACAAAACAAAACAAAAAGCACAAGTCTATAAGAAAAAAAGCTTTGTCCTCTTTAGTAAGACTAAGCCTGCTTTGCTGTTAAGAAAAGACCTGTTCTGACCCATGGCAAGGAGAAGCTTGTCTGTTCTTCCTGCTCTCTTTCTGTAGCTTCTTCTTTGTCCCTTTTTCTGTCTGCATTCTGTATATTGTGCTCTTAATATCTACGTTTCCTTTTAATTTCTAAGTCACTCTAATCTGCTGTCCTGTTCCTTCCTTCTCCCAATCTCACTCTCTCTCTCCTCCTCCTCCTCCCAGTCTTGCTCTCTCCCCCTGCTTTGATGAAACCATTCCTAGATATTTGTTCCTTTTCTAGGGAAGTAGATCTTATGGTTTTTCCAAGCATCCATTTTTGTTGTTTGTTTTTTACAAAAGTTCCAACATAAATTCAAATCATAAATGGAATAAGAGGTTTACAGCAGAGATGCTTACATACATTCTCACTAAGACTAGACATTCATTGTCTGTCACTAGATGTACAGGTTCATTGAGAGTTAAAAGTCATAACTTGGCGTAATCTCATGCCACTCTCCCCTGGGTCAAATCACCATAACCCGTGATGTAAGTATGCTACCCATAGCCACTGGCCTGCTGTGAAAGGGTAGGGGGACTACTGAGGGTCGCACCTTGCTGCTTCACTGTGATTGGAGGGACAAACAGTGGGCCCATAGTGGAAGGCACTGGGCACGCCTGTGTATTTAGGGGAGGCAAAGCAGGATTCAAAAAGGGCTACTGGGTCGTGTGGTGGGTCTGAGACTCTGCCGTGCCTGAGCTGGTGTCTTTGGAGGTGCGGGGCATGCAGAGTCTCCTCTGCCAAACTTTGTGACATCACCTGAATTTGGATTATCAGCTAGATTCCCATCTCGGCTTGCAAGGTCTGTGGGTATTGCAAAGAGAATTCTAAAGTAACCTATTTGCAGTTGTTAACTGCAGCATCTGGAGCTCATCATAACCGTAAATTAGATAAGCAGGAAGCAGCCCTCCAGGGCCCATGAGGCTGGGTAGCAGGGGAGGCACCCCTTGAGGCAGGTTTGAGGGTGCTTTGCCTGAGGTCACCAAGGGTGTGGCCCTCATACTGCTGCTAGGTAAGCTCACAGTGACAAGCAGGGATTTCATGCAAGCATTCCTCCATCTTTCAGCCTACTCTCTGACTTGGGCTCCACTGGGCCCCTGGCCCCTGGAGTGGCCCCTGACTATACCCGCCCGGTTCCTGCACATCATGCAGGCCCACCAGCAGCCCCACTCCCAGCTGCTGCACCACCACCTATGTCAGGATGAACAAGCGACTCTGGTCAGCGTAGCCAGCCCACCTATGGCAACTATCTGTACTGGATAAACTGGACCCTGAAAAGGAGAGGGTGGACTCTTGGGCATGGTCTGCTATGGGCAGGAAAGGACACATGGAACACACTTTTGGGAGCCCATGCTCTTCCTAGAATTCTGAGACACAGCTCTTTCAGCTGAACCTCTGTGGGAAGCCTTATTCCCAGACCCACTGTTTTATGTAATGTATTTATGTATGCATTTGTAAATGTGATAGAAGCCTGGAAGGGACTGGGCCGTGACTACAGGTAGCATACAAGTGTGCTGTCCCGGTCTGGATACCCTTACTATAACCAAGTAGGCCCCACTCCCACCCTTCTGCCTTCAGATATTCCATGCAACCCTAGATCAGTGGGCTTCAGAGTGTGCCATTGAAGGACTGGTGGTTTGGGACCAGGTCTGTATTAATGAAGAATCACGACTTATTCCCTGTGTGTTGAGGGAAATATTAAAAAACGAATCTGCACAGTCCTGACCTAGTGCTGGCAACCAGAGAGCCACCGTGCTCCCTCTAGGTGATCTCACTCTCATGGTCTCTAGGCCCGGCATCCTCTCCAAACACCCCACGCACCCCACAGTCAGCCATCACATCACCCAATTACCCGGTAGAATTAAAACTCTTAAAGCTTAATTAATCAACCAAACATATTTATGTATCAATAATATCACAATTTACAAGATGTCAATACAATAATTTCAGAGCCAATTGATAATGATAAAAGCTCTATCCCAATTAATCTAACCTTACAATACCATGACTACTTGTGGCTGGTAAATGCCAGGCAGGTTCACGTCCTCAGTCATCTTTCTTCTCCTCCTACCCTCAGACTCTCCCGGTCTCTGAAACTCTTAGCTTTGCCTCCCTTTTCCCTGTCCAATCACAGGCATCCTCTGCTCTAATGTAATTGGACAGGGAAATCCTGCAACTATAAACCATTATGTTTTTCCCCCTGTAAATACTACATACTTGTTTTTGAAAAACTGATCCTTTTGCAATTTGTCATGGTTCCCCCTCTCAACAAGTCTTAATCTGGAAATAGAAAATATGACCTCTGTCCCGCACGAGCCTGGCACCTGTATGTCTGCACACAGCTTTGGGTCTGGGCCTGTTCCAGAGACTTGTCTTTTCTGACCAACCATTTAAAAAAATAAAAATAAAAATCTGAACTAAGCCTCAGAGATGTTCAGCTAGCCATCCTTTATAACAAAATCAAAGATCTGCTTCTATCTCAGTGAAAACCTGTCTCCAAACAAAGGCTTCTCTATACTAGTTTTCTTGAACCAGGTGCACAACTGTTTCAGGGTTTTCTCTGCCCAAACTCCACCTAATAAAGTTCCGAGCGGAAAAAAAATCATAATTCTTTGGCAAAGTTATCACTGAAGTTTTGTATAGATAAACCCACTCCATATCATATCTTCTGTTATTGAACCTACAATAAATCAGTAATTCTCTCATAACTCTTGGTTAATTGTTTTACAACCTCTTAGAATGTGTCCTAAATTGTAAATGCCTTCTTTCTATCTCAGAAACAATTAACTCCTGACACTTTAAGACTGACTGAGTTCTAATTGCAGTTTTCATATCAGAGAGGACCTTAATAACAGTCATATTATAAAAAGCTTAATGATACTAGAATTTTAGGCATTCTTACAAGATCAACATTAATACTTAAGAAATTATATATATATATATATATATATATATATATATATATATATACACACACACACACACACACACACAAATACATACATACATACATATCATTACAAGACTACAAAAGAGTACTTCTTTGTTGATATGCAGAAATCTCACCCAAAATGTGGGCCAATACCTAGTGACATATATATATATATATATATATATATATATATATATATAGTATTTTTGTTTTGTTTACTATACACATATGTTATATATATAACATATATATATATATATATATATATATATATATATTCAAAGATAACAGGGAAAAGCATATTGATAGCAGAAATATTTCTTAAAATTTAGTCCCTTCAGCCATACTAGAAGGAATTGTCTGTCCACCATAGTTTTACATTCCAAGTTAAAATCATCACAGAAAGATCATCTGATAGTATTTAGCCTCTACTAGAAGGCTCCTAGAACCTTCTAAAGACACTTTGTAATATCTGTATAAATATTGCATTGTAGGTATTGTTCCATATCTATGTAATTGTTAGCTATGCAGCAAATAAAAGTATTATGGAGCTGGTTTTAAAATGAATGATTCACAGCATCATAATATTGGACATATTAAATGTATGTACTAAGATGCATGTAGTATAGTTCCATACATGTGAAATACAAGAATTAACAAAAAAGTATATGTTCTTTAGAATTGTACTGTACACAAGGAAAAGCTATTGAATGTTTTATAATATCAATGTAAAAATAAGAAAAGACATAACTCTTACTTTAAGCAAATTTAATCTAAAGACAATTATAAGTGCCCAAGGCCCAGGAGCATGGATTAAGGCTGCTAGAAGTACCACAGATAGTGAACAGTCTCTTGAAGATTATGAATAAATAAAATACATAAGTTGAAGAACTTTTTAAGAATAAGGGGGATTGGTATAAATATAGAGACATTGGATGAAATGTCTGTATAGAACTCAGATGTCTAATTCTTAAATTTTTAACCGGTATAAGCTGATGATCTGCTAATATAGTCTAAGGTGGTTTTCTCAGTAGATGTAAGAATTTTTTAACTTAGCATAGATCTGGATAACACATACTAATAAAAATAATCTTAGAAAATTTAGCTGCAACATTTCAATTTTCCATAACCATAAAAATTGTAACACATTCATTTTCTTCATAGAATAATTACCATGCATGTGGGAAATTCCAGTTCATGATATGGATCTCTGGAAATATTTTGTGGAGGAAGGGAAATATTATTCTTTTATGGAATAAAGCTATAAACTTTTTTAAATCTTAATTTACTTGGGCTCTAAGTAGCAATATTTTTATGTTTTAATTACATATATGTTTTATAGTTAGTATGGTATAGGTACATGTATTCTGAACTTATGAATGAAGGCATATTGAGTCATGTTATTTAAATGAATGTGTGTCCATATTTATGTACATAAATAATAAGTATTTGGACACATATGATATGTAAGCATATATTAAAGGAAATTCATGAGAGGCAAACTTGTATAAGTTACTATTGGAATTACTTGAGTAGTTATTAGCAAAAGTAACTAAGGTATAATTTTTTAAAATAATTTGATACTTTACCATATTTATACATTCAGGATTCCATATCATATCATTAAGCAAATTAAAGATCTTGAAGTATATTTTATACTGCTCACATTAAAGAAACACTATTTGTGTTAGATACCACCGTATTATTAATATTATTTTAGAGTCCTGCTTGTATGTTAATATTAATTAAAGAAATTCAAGTTCATTAAATATAGACAGGCAGTCAGTAATTGTTTTCAGTATAAAACCCACAGTATTGTTTAGGAAACTTAGAAAATGGAGTTAAATTACTCATAAAATTAATGTAATAATCCATTAGAAAAGAAGTAAGTAACAATAGATTACAGTAAATTTTCAATGAAGGCAAACAACATTGTGTTTAAATGAATACTGTACAATAATGTCAAAAGCTATAAGAGCAGAAAAACGAATGTTTTAGATTGCACAAAATTCATTTCTTTACACAGTCACAAGCTCATATATTTGAATAAAACTGATAACTGATAGGCATTAGTTAAAACAGAAACAATTCTGTATGATACTTTTCCTCTGGAGAAAATGAGAGACTGTAGGATTTCTATGCATATCACATTCAAATTTTATTCTGAAAGAGCTAATGGAAATGTTATAGGCTGTAGAAATTAATTTATGGATGCTTCTCAAGTCTGAAAAGCTCTAAATTAACCTTGCTTGAAGGAGAACTCAGTGTTCTAATTCATCAGGGCTTCCAACTGTGCTAAGTAGAGTGTAGGAGACAATCTTCTTGTAGATGAAGATTCCCAATGCATCCCTCTTTCCCAGAGGGTTTTTTTTTTTTTTTTAATTTTATTTCTCAAAGAAGAGAAACTGTTTTACATGTGACCAATGATATTCAGTAAATTCCAGTACACATTCTTTATTAACTTATAAGAATTTATTACATATCAAATCTAGGGAACATCCTATAACTTTGACGTTGGATTTCAGGGTTTTCTATTATATAATACTTTCCAATAGAACATTTTTATACAGACCTGGCGTGGTGGCTCACGCCTTTAATCCCAGCACTTGGGCGGTAGAGGCAGGCGGATTTCTGAGTTCGAGGCCAGCCTGGTCTACAAAGTGAGTTCCAGAACAGCCAGGGCTACACAGAGAAACCCCGTCTCAAAAAAAAAAAAAAAAAAAAAAAAAAAAAAAAAAAAAAAAAAAAAAGAACATTTTTATACAAAGAATGGCACCACTGAAAAGATAAAATAGATTTGCCCCTATTGAAACAGTGGGCACATTTTTTTCTAATAGGTCAGTATCATTGCAGTTGTTACTAAGATCATTAATGTTATCCATCTACCCTAGGAAGCCCTTATAACACCTCCATCACAGTGGTCATTTGTTCACAAGAAAGATATCACGGCTGGTACTAGAGACATTGCCAAAACTGAAAAAGTCATAGAGGCCAAGTGAAGTCTTGTTAATACCTTGATAAAACAATCATGTTATCAAAATACTTTCTAAATATTTCTATAAATACCTCTATGTATCATCTATTCTTAACTTTAGTCAAAGAAGAATTTTACTATGCTATGTTGTGGTTAATGCCGGGCAACATAACTTTTCAAGTTGTTGAATAGTAGGCACTGTGCATGCTTACCTATGGATAGCAAACCTATATCACTCTTATTAGCAATCAAATAACATTTTTATTAGGAAGTACAAATAAGATAAGAAGAGACATTAAATACATTCATAGTGATAAGAACTAATAATTATTGCATCTCTCAGCACTCATTGCAGAGGATTATTTGTGACTAACACAAACACCTACAAATGATTAAAGAACAGAGAAAGAGACTACAGAATAACAAGCTCAAATCAACACATCAATATCACGTCACATCCTAGCAAGGTTCAGTGATCATCATGGATGAATGTAAAAAACAAAAGTGGTGGACGGTTTTAAGGAAACTAGTCATTCTGAACACAAAATGGTAACTGCACAAAAAGCAGTTATGAGAGCATTCACTAAATAAATAAATAAATAAATAGATAAATAAATAGATAAATAAATAAATAAAAGAACAAAACAAAACAAACAAGGACAGTAAAACCAAACCTGTACCTAAAGCTCAGTAATAATGGCAGAAGAGGGAGTAGAGCTAGATAGAAAGAAAGAGAGGTACAACAAGTTTGTTTGAGATTTTTGTCTATAGAAATGTCAGGGAGGTTACATCCAGGAGGGCACATCAACATGACTGCCTTAACAAGAGAACAACTTCAATGCCAATGGGCATGCTATCATGGAAGGGATAAAGTTTCAGTGGGAACATTGGAGGAGTCTGAAGGACAAATGGGGAAGGGGATAAATGTAATCATAATTTCAAAGTGTTAAAAAAATAAAATGCAAAATGGAAAGGAAAGTTCTCCTGAAGGTCCACTCATTTCAGGAGAGATTGGCAGTTAATAACTGGTGGTCAATGCACAGTCACTTTTGTTTGCTGAGATGACCATTGGTTGGTTCCCCAAAGTGCATGTGCACTTAGTGCATTAATTAGAATCAATGGATAATTTAAGAAAGAAGAACAAGGAGGGCGCAAAACTAGGAGTGAAGTTCTCTGCCCACAAATCAGGGGATCACACAGATCCCCTCTAAACTTTCTTGCCTGAACTCACCCACTCGTCCTAACCCCATCTCTGCTAGGCATTTCCTGAGAGGCCCGGCACACAGCAGCCAGAGTAACAGGTAGGATAACTGTATATCTTCTCTCCTCCTTCTACATCCCATCCCTGACTCACATCACAGCTTGGCACCTGACCACATAGTTCAGGGTCCCCTCTTCTTTGCTCCCCTCTCAAGCTGATCAAAAGCTATTTCTCTAATAAAATCAGTAAGATTGATGAACCTTTAGTCAAATTAACATAATGGCAGAGAGAGAGAAGATTTAATTAAATGAGATTCGAGGAATGGAATAAAGACAGACATAAAAATCATGAGAAAATTCTGAGAATCATAAGGTTATTATTTTTTAAATTTGTACTCTACCCTATTGGATAGTCTCATAGAATGTATATTTTTCTCCATTTATGTCTGATGCTAAAGTTAAATATTGATCAGACAATAAATTTGAACAGACCTATAACCCCTAGTGAAATAGAAGCAGTCATTAAAAACCTACAAACACCACCAACAATAAAAACCCCAGCACCAGATGGTTTTAGTACACAATTCTAATAGACTTTCAAAGAGAAGTTAATGGTGAGGTGCCTCAATCATTATCGAAAATAAAGTCAGGAGGAATATTGCCTAATTTGTTTCATGCCTCCACAGTTTCCTGATAGCTAAACCACACAACACCCCAAAAAGAAAGATAATTACAGATCAATTTCATTATGAATTGACATGAAAAATTTATCAATGAAAGCCCTCAACACATATAAAGCAGAGAGCTGCCTTGCTCTGCCTCAGTGGGAGAGAATGTATCTAATCCTCCAGAAACTTGGTCTGCCAGTGTGTTGGGAATACCTGGGGGCCCCAACTTCCCAGAGGCGAATGGGAGGAGAGCCTCTATGAGGAAGAGGATAGAAGGGGTAATGTTTGGGAGGTAAATAAGTAATTTAATTATTTAATTTTAATAATTTAAATAATTTAATTATTTAATTTAAAAAAGAGGCCCTGCAAACATATCTTCTGTTCTGCCACGGCAGCATTTTATTTTAGTTTTTATTGGATATTTTCTTTATTTTTATTTCTTTTTTTATTAGATATTTTCTTTATTTACATATCAAATGTTTTCCCAAAAGTTCCCTATAACCTCCCTCCGCTCCTGCTCTCCCACCCACGGACTCCCAATTCTTGGCCCTTGCGTTCTCCTGTACTGGGGCATATATAGTTTGCAAGACCAAGGGGCCTCTCTTCCCAATGATGGCCCAATAGGCCATCTTCTGCTACATATGCAGCTATAGACATGAGCTCTGGGAGTACTGGTTAGTTCATATTGTTGTTCCACCTATAGGGTTGCAGACCCCTTCAGCTCCTTGGGTACTTTCTCTAGCTCCTCCATTGGGGACCCTGTGTTCCATCCAATAGCTGACTGTGAGCATCCACTTCTGTGTTTGCCAGGCACTGATATAGCCTCACAAGAGAACTCTATATCAGGGTCCCTTTGGCAAAAATCTTTCTGGCATGTGCAATAGTGTCTGGGTATGGTGGCTGATGATGGGATGAATCCCCAGGTGGGGTAGTCTCTGGATAGTCCATCCTTTCATCTTAGCTACAAACTGTCACTGTAACTCCTTTCATGGGTATTTTGTACTCTATTCTAAGGAGGAATGAAGTATCCACGTTTGTCTTCCTTCTTCTTGGTTTTCTTGTGTTTTGCAAATTTTATCTTGGGTATTCTAAGTATCAGTGACTTCTTTTGTGATTGGGTTACTTCACTAAGGATGATATCCTCCGGATACATCCATTTGCCCAAGAATTTCATAAATTCATTGTTTTTAATAGCCGAGTAGTACTTCATTGTGTAAATGTACCACATTTTCTGTATCCATTCCTCTATTGAGGGACATCTGGGTTCTTTCCAGCTTCTGGCTATTATAAATAAGGCTGCTATGAACATAGTGGAGCATGTGTCCTTATTACCAGTTGGAACATCTTCTGGGTATATGCCCAGGAGAGGTATTGGTAGATCTTCTGGTAGTACTTTGTCCAATGTTCTGAGGAACAGCAAGACTGATTTCCAGAGTGGTTGTACAAGCTTGCAATCCCACCAGCAATGGAGGAGTATTCCTCTTTTTCCACATCCTCGCCAGCATCTGCTGTCACCTGAATTTTTGATCTTAGCCATTCTGACTGGTGTGAGATGGAATCTCAGGGTTGTTTTGATTTGCATTTCCCTGATTATTAAGGATGTTGAACATTTTTTCAGGTGTTTCTCAGCCATTCGGTATTCCTCAGCTGAGAATTCTTTGTTTAGCTCTGTACCCCATTTTTTTGATGGACTTTTTGTCTTGTTGACAGTGTCTTTTGCCTTACAGAAGCTTTCAAATGTTATTCCTTTTCCTGGTTTCCCCCCTAGGAATTCCCTATTCCATTACCCCTCTGCTTGATTAAATGAGGGTGTTCCCCTATCCACCTACTCCCCCCTACCACCCTGGAATTCCCAGACACTGGGTAATTGAGCCTTCACAAGACCAAAGGCCTTACTGATGCCAGATAAGGTCATCTTCTACTACATATGCAGCTGGAGCCATGGCCCCCTCCATGTGTACACTTTGGTTAGTGTTTTAGTGTCTGGGAGCTCTGGAGGGACAGTGATATTGTTGTTATTCCTATGTAGTTGCAAAGTCCTTCAGCTCCTTCAGTCCTTTCTTTGGTGTTCTTTTCAGGAAATTTTCCCCTGTGCCTGTGTGTTCTAGACATTTTCCTAAATTCTCTTCTATTAGATTCAGTGTTTCTAGTTTTATGTTGAAGTTCTAGATCCACTTGGACTTGAGCTTTGTACACGGATATAAATATGAGTTAATATGCATTCTTCTACATGCAGACTGCCAGTTAGACCAACACTATTTGTTAAAGATTCTTTGTTCACCTGTATGGTTTTGGCTTCTTTTTCAAAAAATTCAAGTGTCTGTGGGTGTGTGGGTTTATTTCTGGGTCTTCAATTCAATTCCATTGATCTGCCTCTGTATCAATAACATGTAGTGTTTATCACTATTGCTCTGCAGTACAGCTGGAGGTCGGGGATGGTAATTTCCGAGAGCTAAACAGAGATTTCAGAATAGAAAAATCTCAAATGGCCAAAAAGCACTTAAAGAGATGTTGGACACCCTTTCCACTAGGGAAACATAAATCAAAATGATTCTGATAGTCTACCTTAGACCAATCAGAATGGCTAAGATCAAAAGCTCAAATGATAGCACATGCAATCAAGGGTGGGTGACATGGAAACTCTCCTCCCTTGTTAATGTGAGTGCATACTTTTACACCTACTCTGGAAATCAGTCTGGAAGGTCATTAAAAAATTGTAAATATTTCTACCCGAAGACCCAGCTATACTGCTCCTGGGCATATGCCCAAAAGGTAGTCTACCATAAACAAGAACACATGTTCCACTATGTTCATAGCACCCTTATTTATAATACCCAGAAACTGGAAACAACTCATTTGTTTTCAACTGAGAATAGATACAGAAAATGTGATTCGTTTACAGAATGGAATACTATTCAGCTATTAAAAGCAAGGACATCACGAATTTTGCAGGCAAATGGGTGGATCTAGAAAATACTGTTTTGAGTGAGCTAGTCCAGACCCAAAAGGACATGCATCGTATGTTCTCATTGATAAGTACACATTAGCCAAAAAATACACCCCACAGACCCTAAGAAGTTGCTCAAACAAACAAACAAACAAAAAGAAACAATGGGGGAGTTAAATGTATCCTGAATAATAAAAGAACTGCTGGAGATATCACCATCCCTGACCTCAAGTTGTACTACAGAGCTATAGTAATAAAAACTATGGAATTGGCACAAAAACAGGTATGTTAATCCATGGAACTTTACTGAAGGCTCAGACAGAAATGTACACCCATAGGAACAACCAATATTAGATTTTTTAAAAGCTGGTAGTGCACAATGGAAAAAGGCAGCATCTTCAACAACTGATGCTGAGTGGCAGCAAACAGAACACCCAAGCATATCCGTGCTTAACACTGCACAAAATTCAACTTTAAGTGGATCAAAGACCTCAGCGTGAGACTGGATACCTGATAGAAAAAGTTAAGGAAAACCCTTGACTCGTTGGCACTAGAAAAGACTTTCTGAACAGAACACCTTTTGCATAGGCACTAAGATAGTAATTTATAAATAGGACCACATGAGATAGAAAAGTTTCTCTCCACAAAAGGGCATCATCATGATGGCAACATGGCAGCTTACAGAATCCAGAACTATTTTTACCAACTACACATATAATAGAATGTTAATATCCAAAGTTTATAAAGAAATCAAAAGACAATATCAAAGTAAAAAACTACAGTGTAAAGATGATTTTTAAACTGGGTGCAGGTCTGATCGGAGAACTCTCAGAAAAGGAAACTCAGTTGGCTGAGGAACATTTAAACAAATGTTCAAAACTCTTAGTCATCAGGGGGATGCAAATCAAAACAACTCTGTGATCTCATCGTTTACCAGTCAGTATGACTAAGATAAATAAAACAAATTATAGCTCATGCTGGCAGGATGTGGAATAAAGGAAACACACTCATCTATTGCTGGTGGGCTTGCAAACATTTACTGCCACTAAGAAAATCAATGTGACTATTCCTCAGGAAAATGGTACTAGATCTACCTTAAGGTCTAGCTATACCACTTTTGAGCATACATCCAAACGTGCTTCATACTTCAAGAAACAATTAATTGCTCAAACATATTCACTGATGCTCAATTCACAGTAGCCAGAAACTGGAAACAACCTAGCTGTTTGCCAATGCATTAATGGATAAAATAAATATAGTATACTTATGTAATGGGATATTACTCTGAGGTTTAAAAAATGATATCAGAATACTCACTAACAAATTGATGAACAGAAAAAAAACATACTGAGTGAGGTAACTCAGACCCAAAAAGACAAATATGCTATTTGCTTATATGTGGATGTTAGATGTTAAGACGAAGATAAGATATGTACAATCCATAAATCACAGAGCTTAGGTATATGGAAAGAAATTATTAGGGAAGGAAAATGGAATAGTTATGGATTGATGAAGAGAGTGAGGAATGTAAATATCAAACAGGGATGAGGCAGAAAGAGTGGGACCATGGCAGAAATATGGAGGACAGTTAAAATAAGGACAGTATTATGATCAGTGTTGTACAGTATGTATCAATAGAGTATTAATACAGTATGTAATACAGTACTAGTACACTAAGGCACGACTGAATAACTTTTATCATCAAATCAAGCTGTATGACAAGGAGCTGTTTCCATTTAATGAAGTTATTGGCCAAAGAGATCCCAAGGGAATCTCCAACAACATAGAATGTTTCAAAGGCTACAGTTTGCCATCTACAAACTGACAGCAAGAACACATTGCTTAACACAAATCCTTCACGACTCATTCAACATGGAGAAGGTGGGCTAATGCCTACATAGACCATCACCATTACTTATTAGAAATCTTGGTACTAGACGGTTCTCTGCAGGCTACCAAAGGAGAAATATCAACAGTAATCCAGCTGTAAACCCTCTCATCTATAATGATATTCTATCTTGTAAGGATGGCATGACATTTGTGGGAGCTGCCAATCAATATCTGATTTGACTTAAGGAGCAGTCTGGGAGAAGAGATAGGATAGAACTTGGAGAAGTAGGGAGAACTGTACTCAGAATGGATTATAGAAAATAAATAAATTTTTTTTTCAGGAAAAGAGAAAAAAGAGAAATAAAATATGGTTTTGAAATTTGTTGAAAGGCCAAAGACCAGTAGCATGAAGGAACTAGAATTAGATCTGATATATATATATATATATATATATATATATATGGATTTACATATTCACATATAAAATTCTATAGATAGAAAGTTATAGATATACATATATAATATACATATATGAATATATATATGGATTTACATATTCACATATAAAATTCTATAGATAGAAAGTTATAGATATACATATATAATATACATATATGAAAAATTTAAAGTATAAATTTAAGCAATGAAGCTTTATATAAGAGTAGAAATCTATATGGGTTTCTACATTTGGATTTCTAACATAATCTATGTGATGTGATAAAAACCACAAATCCATATTTAAAAATCTTATGCAGCTTTTAGAGTAATGAAATGTTTGTTTCTTGAGAAGAAACTAATATCATCATGGAAGTTACACATTTTGTCTTATTAAGAAAGTGTAAAGCATCAGCTTTCAACATTATTGTTTAAGACTTTCAAGATATATTTATATAAAATTCATGGACCTCTAGTCCAGTTGTAATATAGTGTATCAATTAAAACATTCATGGTCCTTCCCTAGTCTATGAAACTACAAATTTCATAAGATGAAGGCTTATTTGACCATAGATGATTTCTTTTTGAAAAATTTTAAATCCATATATCTCATAAGGGTGATTAAAATGTAACTGTTGTCATTTCTCTTATTGTAAGAATCCTTAAGTCTTAATTCAAAAATTCTTCTTATATTTTAGTTCTGACCTGTTTGAGAGGAAACACATAACGTGGATTAAATAATTGTTCCATGTTTACAGCTATGAAGTAAACAATCAAATACCCTGTAATAATAGAAATATGGAATATGATCAAAATTAGTGTGTTAAAACAATAGAGTAAAAAACAAAAGAAACAAGTAGTTTTCTGAAGGATAAGATAATAGTGAGAGAACCATTAGAATGTCTCTGTTAAAGGCTGGTAAAGAATGTGAAAACATACAATGTCTTAGTTACTTTCCAATTGTTATGAAGAAAAACAATGACTAAGACAACTGGCATCATGTTTTATTTTACACTGTGTAACATTTACCCGTATGTTATTCAAATGCTGATTTCTCTGCCCTCATATCTTGTTTCAGTCTAACATAGCACTGTAATGCTTATACCAAACATCTACTGTCAGAAGTTTGCATAAACAATTCTTACCATCTATTCTCTGCCTTCTCAATAAATGCTGATCACTCAACACTGAAAAAAGGTCTCCTTAAGGGTTAACTCTGAGGATAATATAAACAACATACATTAATTAAAAGGAGTAATTTAATTTTCTATATAGTACATGAGATTGAAGTTAAAAATTATATAATCTCTAAAAAAGTTTTTATATTTATTCAAAAATATATGTTTTGCTTTCCTGAAAATGAGTTTCTAGATAAACATACATCAGGAAAAACATGAAGGTCATTATATCTCTAAACTTATGAATTCATGAATGAGATTGTTAATAGTAAAAAACTTTGAATAATGTAAAAGAAAAATCTGAGTTAGCAAAGTTCTGCACAGTAATTCTTTATATTTTTTAACTAGAGTAAAGGAATTTTTTCTATGTCTCTTTGACTTATAATACAGGAATATGATGACCTGGATTTTTATAACTCCAAAGTTATATACAAGTTGATGTTTAATAAATGAAGAATTCTTAAATTCAATTGTAGCCACTGTAGTCAAAAGATTAATCTTGAGTTGCATTCAGTTTTTTTTAAAAAACAATCACGTTATGTTATCCAATAATAAATTATGTGAATTTCAACAAAACTAAGAGTTTACCTTTGAAAGTTTGAATTAGCAAGTCACATATTTAAGGAAGCAACTTAATGATGTTTATGATGATGATAAGTAATGATAAAAAGTATCTAACTGGAAGGGTATAGAGAATTTTCGGGATAGCATTTGAAATGTAAATAAAGAAAATATCTAATAAAGGGAAAAAAAGAAAAAAATCTAACCTTCTTAGACTGTAAAACATTTTCTTAGATCCACACCACTTAAACCACTCCCTCTCCATAAAAAATAAAGGCAACACAATAGATGTATTTGTGAATGAAGTGGAGAAAGACCTTCAATTGAGTGTGTGAGAAATGGAAAGCCTATAACATTACTAGAGCGGTACAGATAGCACAGTAAGTCCCATCAGCAACTGAACCTGAATCTGTGGGCCAGGACATTCACTGCTACAGGTTCAAGGATAAAGAGGACAGTGTTAAAAGCTGACATTGATGAGGAATACAGTGTTTCTAGACATAAGAGTATAATACCGTCCCTCCCAGATCTCGATCCCCATTAAATGAACTACCTGCAGCCCATACAGTAGCTATGCTTAAAGGGGGGGGTTCTCTGTGCCTGTCTCCTAACCTGGAGCTCAGGCTTCATTAACGAAGAGCTAAAGAATTCAGAGTCCAACTCAGGGAAATAAAACTGCTGCAAAACTCAGGCCATCTTTGACAACAGAAGCCCAGTACCATCTCACTCCAACTCCCCCACATGGTAGCAGAGGAAACAGAAGCCACTGGAAATCATGTAGGCCTAGCAGTGAAGTTGGGATTCCAGCTCTCTTACCTGAACAGGGCCTGTAGAGGGAGAGACAGGTGGTTCAGCTCAGCAAAGAAGGATTTATCCTCAGGGCCTTACAGATCCAGAGATCCTCATCTTTTCTATTGGCCACTCCAACCACAGAAGTGTGTTGCGCTAAGGGACATGCACACATTGTTGATGATGGGAATGCTGTAAGCCCTATTGTCGCTGAAATAATGTTGGTGTGAAGCTCCAGGAGGGAATAGCTTGTGCTAGCAATGCACAAAGAAATGTCCTCTGTGATCCATATTACCTGCATTGTCACTCCCACTCTTATAAATTAGCCACAAAGTGAGTGGCCCCACTCAAATTTTATTAAGTGTCACACCTAATTGGGACACTAGACTGTTTCTCCTCAAAAACAGATAGACTGGGTAATCCTGTTCTGCATTTAAAGTTATTGATTAAATCTAAATAAATTTATAGAGATTACACTCGTAGGGCATAAGCGTCAAACATCAGATAGCCTTCCCAAATGCCACCCTGAAGGAAACCTTTAGTATTCTCTGTGAAAACCAGATTATAAAAGAAGTTTATTCAATTTATTAAGATGTGAAAACACACTCTAAATAAAATAAAAGTTCGTTTCAACAATAAACTTAAAGATTATCATTTGGAAATGAAATATAAAACAAAAAGGAATAAAATATACAGCAAAATAGCCCATTCATAAATTAAGAAATAAAATAGTTCTGAACAGATTTAAAACCTGAGAGAAGTTGCAATCACAAACTGGAACTCACAGGAAGTACTTACATGAGTCCTAGTCAGGAAAATGAAAGCACAACCTCCAGAAGTTATTCTAGTGTTCAGGATGCTGTAGCTATCTGGAGATTTTTGGTTTTTCATATGAAGTTGATAGTTGTTCTTACAAGGTCTGTAAAAAATTGTGTTGGAATTTTAATGGGAACTTCATTGAATCCATAGATTATTTTTTGGTAAAATGATCATTTTCACTATGTTAATTCTACCAATCCAGTAGCATGGAAGATGTTTACATCGTCTGATATCATCTTCGATTTCTTTCTTCAGAGACTTGTGATACAGCTTCTTGTCATATATGTGTCTTGCTTGGTTAGAGTTATGCAAAGATATACTATACTATTTGTGGCTACAATGAAGGATGTTCTTTCCCTAGTTTCTCTGGGATGAAGGAGGGCTACTGATTTCTTTGAGTTAATTTTGTATCCTGCCAAATTGCTGAAGATATTTCTCAGCTGAAGGAATTCTCTGGCAGAATGTTTTGGGTTGCTTATGTATACTATCATATCATTCACAAATAGCAATACTTTGCTTTCTTCCTTTCCTGTTTATATTCCTTTGATCTCCTCTTATTGCCTTATTGCTCTAGCTAGACCTTCAAGTACTATATTGAATAGATATGGAAAGCATGGGTAGCCTTGTCTTGTCCTCGATTTTAGTGGAATTAATTTAAGTTTCTCTCTGCTTAATTTGATGTTGCTTATGGGCTGGCTATATATTGCTTTTATTATGCTTAGGTATACGCCTTGTATCCCTGATTTCTCTGAGACTCTTAACAAGAAGGGGTGATGGCACAACTTGAGACCCATTTCATGGGGAAGTACCAATCCCTGACACTATTAATGATACTCTGTTCCAGTGGCTGACTGAAACGGGTGCAGAGATACACAGCCTAACTTTGAAGGGAACTCTGGGACTCTTATTGAAGGGTTGGGAGAAAAATTGAGGGCCCCAAAGTGGATAGGAACTCCACAAAAAAAAAAAAAAAATCAACAGTCAACTAATCTGGACCCTTTGGGACTCTCAAAGACTGAACAACTTACTGAAAAGCATACACAGCCTGGGCCAAGGCCCCTGGGTCATATGTAGCAGATGTGCAGCTCAGTCTTCATGTGGGATCTCCAACAATTGGTGGGGGGTTGTCCCTAAAGCTGTTGTCTGTCTTTGGAGTCCTTTCCACTAACTTGGCTGCTTTGTCTAGCCTCAGTGGGACTTGATGTGCCAGGATGTGATGGGAAGACACCCAGGGAGACTGCATCTTCTCAGAGGAGAAGGGAGATGAGAGGCAGGGATAGAGTGTGTAAGGGGATGTCCTGGAGTGGGATCAGTGATGGGGATGTAAATTGAATGAATAAATAAAATAAAATAAATAAACAAATAAATTGGAAAAAAATAACCAAAAAGTTGACTCTACAAAGAAAAAAATAAAAGATGTTACTTAAAGATGTTACTTTGTTTCCTACAAGAAAAAAAAATTAAAACATATTATACAACCAGCCCCTTCTCTTCATGATCCAGGAACTCACAAGGAAGAAATTTGGTAGGAGTCAGAAGGGATGCAGGGCACCAGGAGAATAGGGCCCACGGAATAAACTAAGCAGGGATCATGTGCACGCACAGAGATTGAATCAGGAAACCCAGGGCCCTCATAGATCTGTACCAGTCCTCTACCTATATACTATGGCTCATAACTGTGTTCATGGGTCTGCTAAC
Organism: Mus pahari; assembly: GCF_900095145.1. Lineage (NCBI taxonomy): Eukaryota > Metazoa > Chordata > Mammalia > Rodentia > Muridae > Mus > Mus pahari. The sequence continues at coordinate 99,315,266 of NC_034597.1, forward strand.
AGAGTGAGTGATAAGTGCCTGGCCTCCTCTTGAGACCCTTTTCCTCCCACTGGATCGCCTTGTCCAGCTTTGATATGAGAAGTTTTGCTTTGTCTTGTTGTATGTTGTTTAATCTGTTTGGGCTGTACTCTTTTGGAAGACTGCTATTTTCTGAAGAGGAAAATGAGAGGGAGTGGATCTGATGGAGAGGAGACATGGAGGGTAGCTAGAAAACATGGAGGGAGGGGAAACTATATTTCATGTATTTTATTTTCAATTAAAATAATACATGTGCTACCATAATAAAGCATGTACCTATACTAATAACATGATATGAACTAAGACATGCAGGTCAAAACTACCAGAAATATTAACAACCAATATTTAGATTTAAAAAGTACAATAATAAAGACTGAGTGGAAACCATAGTCATTCACAAAATATTCCACCCAATACTTGAAAAGTGTTTTTACCAATCTATGGAATATTCTCAGAAATATACCATGTATAATGATAGAAACTACCTTCAACAAATCTTAAAAGTCAAAATAATTTTAGAAATAAAACTAAAAATCAACAAGAGTGCAACAAATCCCCAGGTGGGGACACATCCTACAACGTCTGACAACTCAATTTCCAAGCTCATGAGCCATGTGGGAGGAGGGAGTCAATTCTCCTACTTCAGTTTCATAGATTCTATAGGCTTTCTCACGCACATGTGCACACACGCACAACACACACACACACACACACACACACACAGGAAGACACATACACACTTTAAAATAACTTGACAAGAGGAATACTGGAACTCATACAAATACTTTTGATATGTCATGGGGTCCCTTAAGAAATCAAGAAATAAATTTTTAAAAACTGATTAAATTTGAAAGAAAACAAAATTCGACAAAGGAAACAATTTCCAGTTGCTACAAAGGAATTCAAAATGCAAGAACAAATCAGGCTAATCACTGGCAGAATGAAAGGAAAAATGAAGATCAAAGTTAAAAGAAAAAGTATTGAAGATTAATGAAAGGAAGATTTTTTTTTCTTTTTCAAGTAGCAAGTCTAATTGACAAGTATGTTGAACAGACTTACTTCAAATATAAAATATAAAATCAGGAGATGTTGGACTATATATATTGCAATTAGCAACTATTATGACCCAAACATCAGCAAATCAACAAATGTAAAAGCCAAGAAGCATATTCCTATATACTCACAACCTATATATTAGGTTGAAACCACTAAACTATAAAATCTATATGTTGTAGAAGTAGACCAGTAATGGAAAGTTTCTGATATAACACTAGTCACATTGTTTAATTTAAAGAGGAATTAATTCAGATTATTTTCACTTTCAAGATATCACAGAGAACCTTTCAATGTCATTCTATGAAATTATAACAAGATCAAATTCAGAGAAAACCAAAGAGGGACAAGAAGAAAACAACAAATGAATACCCATGATGGGCACAAGTGGAGAATTCTCAGTTAAGTACTAAGAAATTGACTATCACAGCATAGAAACTTACAAGGACCCATCATGATCAAGCAGGGTTGATCTCATCATGGAATCCTTCAAACTTAAAATGAAGTCCTTAAAACAGTCTTCTCCAGAAAATCAAAGGCTAGAGCAGTGACGCCTACACACAGGCAGAGAGCTGAGTTCTGCCATCAAGACATGTATTGGATAACTTAAAATGGTTTGCAACTCAGGATCTGAGTAGCCTAAGGCTTCCAGTCCTTGATGGACACCAGCAGCCATGTGCACCACCCCCCAACCTAGAAACACAAGCATATACACAAATGAAAAAAAAAAAACAAAAAACAAAACAACAAAAAACCACTAATCGTTTAATAATGGAAAAAAGTCAGAGAAGGATCCTATAATGTGGAGAATGTATGCCCTTTCAATAAACACACTACATTAGCATTGTTGGATGCACTTTGGTAACAAAGAGAAAATAGATCCATTACGTTATTCCCCTCTTGTTAATGTGGTTCAACCAAGTTCAGTGGGTTAGATTTGAAGAAACTCAATCATAAACAATATCCTGCAAGACACTAAAACTTAAAATACTGATTTCAAAGGAGCTGACTCATCAAGAACTAACGTGTGGAGAAGGAACACATAACAAAACCAAGCCCACCATTGCCCCATTCTTAATTAGCAGGCTATGCTGTGAATTTCTATCCAGCTACAACCAACTTGACATTTAATGATATGATGCTCATAGTGAAAACCTTACAAATGATGATTCAGAAGCCAAACTGTCATATGAGCAGTATCCAATTTTGCTTTTAATTTGAATAAATAGAAAGTTAAAGGAAGTGCTGACACACAAGATGCAAGTTACAAGGACAGTTACATAACAAAGCAATTGGAATTTGGGGACTTATCAAAGCAATAAAAGTTTTATAACAATGATAAGAAATCTACCATTCACTCTGTATACAAACTTCCTCTTGTGGTTATCTTAATAGTACTGTCCTTCCAACATAACTTTCAATAGATAAGAATATCAAACATGAGCCAACTTCCTGTGTTTTGTCCTTATGTTCAGCTAAACATGAGCAGTTTGATTTAACTTATAAAATAAAAGCATCTTAAAGGGTGTTTATGATATCAGTCTTGTCATATCAGAGTAAGCCAGACACTGTAAATAAAGTCTTGTTGTGTAGGTTATATCTTTATCCACAGAGTTGTCATTACAAGGTTTCAAGACAAATGGCCAAGTAAGATCATGAATGCCATCCTCATTGTCCTTGAGAACTTCAACATGATCTGAGTTGGTTTTCCTTTAGATTTATAAGAATTTCATATGGTCTAAAAGCAAGTCAGTTGTTTTCAAATAAATTATACTCTTCGCTAAGTTACTGCGCATGGAATATAATGCTTTATCAATGGGTAGAACATTTTAGTATCTGTTTCTTTTCTTTTGCTTATTTCTAAGGTATAATTAAAAAGAAAACTAAATTTTCTCTTTTACACATGTGGGTGCATGTGATATAGATAGATAGATAGATAGATAGATAGATAGATAGATAGATAGATAGATAGATAGAGAAAGAGAGAGACAGAGAGAGCAAGACAGAGAGAGAGAGA
>NC_034597.1:99318458-99321883 GCF_900095145.1 Mus pahari
AGAGAGAGAGAGAGAGAGAGAGAGAGAGAGAGAGAGAGAGAGAGAGAGAGAGAGAGAGAGATAGATAACAGGCACATGTGTGAGTTTATGCAGTGCTAGCTATGGTATGTGTTCAGGTCAGATTTCTCCTTCTGTAGTGGAACTCAGAAAATAAAGCTTGGTGGTAAGAACATGTACATACTAAGTCATCTTTCCTGATTTTATTGTTATCCCTTTATATGTCTGACATTGATGAAAGAGATTGCATAACAGTTATAAAAAAAACAAAACAAAAACAAAATCCTGCTTTTACACTACTTGGTCGGGTGTAATGGTGCATCAGTTCTCTTAGGAGGCAGAGACAAGTGAAACTCTTGGAGTAGTAGGGTACCCTGGGCTATATACTTAGTCCCCAATGATGATGAGGATGACGATAACTATGATAATTAAACATGTTTTTGTAATGCATACTCAGGACATAGAAACATGGCTCAATCAGCAATGTCACATTCAATAGCACACACAGAAGGACTTGAGTTCTACTCTCTCACCTCTGGAAATGAAAAGTTGTGGTAGTGAATACCTGGTTTATTAGGATTGGAGGCAAAGAGAGAGATATCTGAAATTTGTTAACTAAGTAAACTTAGCTAAATTAATGAATCTTCTTTGAATTTTCTTCCTCTTCTTTCTTTCCTTCTTCTTCTCCTCCTCCTCTTCCTCCTCCTCTTCTCACTCCCCCTCCTCTTCATCCTCCCCTCCCCCTCTTCCTCCTCCTTCCTCTCTCTCTCTCTTCTCCTCCTCCTCCTTCTCCTCTGCTTTTTATTTAAGACAGAAACCAATGGAGGAAAGACTTGAATTCAGCCTCTGGCCTCAACATGCACACATGAACACATGCATGCATCCATTAACAAATTAAAGGTAATCTTAGAGAACACACAAACACACCGATGTTGTACTAATAAATGAAGACACAAACTTCTCTTGGGGTATTTTTAGCAAAACACACCCAAATTTGAACTTGCTACTTCTCTTTTTGTGTCTTCAGTTTGTCTTACAGGCCAAACTACAGACTAAGTGATCTGTATATCCAAACCAACCTGAAAACTGTCTGGTGTCAGATTGTGCCTATGTCTTTCTTGCTACTCTTAGGAAAGAGATTTGCTCTGCCTCTATTGAACAGCATACAAATCACGACATGGGAGGGGACGAGCGAGTCTTCACGGAAATATTTAGTAGAGTTTATGAGGGGAGAGGTTATATCGCTTCTCCCAGCTAATGCAGAACAGTCAATAAAACCCAACCATCCGCCTGCATTCACAGGTCAGGGTGGTTGCAACATTTATAGGGGATATTTGTTGCGGGATTTTCTCTGTCCAATCACATTAGGGTAGTGGAAGGCCTGTGATTGGTCAGGGAAAGGGAGGAAGAGCTAGGAGTTGGGGAAAAAGAGAGAAGTCGAAGGAGGACAAGGAGCAGGAGAAGCCATCATGGAGGTAGCCAGACAGGAAGAAGATCCTAATCCCTCGTGGTTTAAAACAGTCACAAGTAGCTAAGATTTTCACAAGATTTGTATATTACAGACTATAGAGCCTTCGTGAATTTCCTCGTCAGATATGCTGAACTGACCTGCTTGAACTCCTGATGTCCTGGACTTTAGCCTGATACAGTCAAGACACAGACATCAGAGACTAATCAATCCTATCTTCCCTAGGGTTCGCCATTCCCCTGGTTAGCCATCTCAACACCTAATTTCCCCGTAAAATCAAGACTCTTAAGCTTATAATTAGCCAATTAGATTTATGTATCACAATTTACAAGATGCTAATATAATAATTTCAGGGAAAACTGATAATGAATTATAATGATAACTGAATTATTCTAACCTTTTGATAACATCATGTCTGCCTCCATTCTGCTTCTCCTCCTCCACCTGAGACCTCCCTTTCTTCCCAAATCTTAGCTGTGGCCCCCTTTCCCTGTCCAATCACAGATCTCCTCTACACTAATGTACTGGGAAAATCCTGCGACAGATATTTATTGTATAAATTTACTTGCAACCACTTGAATGTTTTCAGCATGTATTTACTATAACATTTCACTGGGGCAAGGAAATGGAAAAGAAGATAATTTAAGATTAAAGCAAGCTAATGCATTAGTTAGGGTCTAGGAGCTGAATCCATGGAAAACCCAAGGCAGGTAAGATCAATTTTTATATTGTTCCTTTAATGGCAGTTTAATCTGCAACTGAATACATGAAGAGCAAGTAGGTAAAGTCTGTGTTCCAGAATCTAATTGGTATTATGAACTTAGCTGTGAGGTACAACAAAAGTTCTGCTATTTCGGTCAGGGTCAAGGGATACTTTTATAAAATTTTTGACTACAGCACTAATTGTAATAAGTAAATTGTAATAAGATACACACATTTACTTAATAAATTCCACATGTGCAAATTAATCTGAAATCAATCACAAAAAGAAAGATAATAAATTATATAATGTTAGCTTACTGAAAGGGATTTATTAAGAAAAACTATATATATGTGACATTTAAACTAACTATATTTAGTCAATTAAGATTTTATCTGTTATTAAAGCAATTTTTACCAAACTTTAACCAAAGAACATAAATTGTAAGGTTACAATCCATGAACTTTCACGAAGTCATCCACATCATTCAAGTCTCAATATTTCTTATATCCCCAACAGAGTCTTGAGTTTCATTTGCAACTCCTATACTTCCATTCCAAATTGAAAAAAGTCTCTTCAACAGCTTTTCTTTTATTTTAAACTAATATAGATTAAACTTTTGAGTCTGGCATACAGTGCTCATAATTATTTGGAGACAGTCATTTCATTTTGAATTACATTATGTATTACATTTCATTATGAATTACATATTTTATTACAATATGTCTCTAGGTTGTTGAGCCACTATTTACAATAAACCAATTCTACAATTAATGAACATTTTGTGTCTCAATTTCCTGAAAATAGCTAGAGTATTTTGTATCTTTAGTATTGAGTACATGACAAAGTTTTGTGGAAACTTTAGATCAAAATGGCTGTTCATATTTTGGATTTAAAGAAAGTTAAATAGTCTTAGATAAAGCAATTGTGCTGACTCATAAGCAGTTGCTCTGTAAGAAATGTTTGCTGATATTTTACTTTCCTTCAGTGATGTTTATGGTAAATGAGAGACAGTAGCCATGCGGATCTTAACTGAATTTCCATGATGAGAAATAAAGCTCAATCTTTTACTCCTGCTTTTTCACAATTTTAAACGCTGTTTGACAGTGTACTGGCTAGTTTTGTGTCAACTTGACACAGCTGGAGTTATCACAGAGAAAGGAGCTTCATTTGGGGAAATGCCTCCATGAGATCCAGCTGTAAGGCATTTTCTCAATTAGTGATCAAGGGGGGAGGGCCCCTTGTGGGTGGTGCCATCTC
>NC_034597.1:99322385-99337541 GCF_900095145.1 Mus pahari
GATTTAGGATTGGTAAAAATCCTTTCCAAATCTGTTGGTGGCCTTTTTGTCTTNTTGACAGTGTCTTTTGCCTTATAGAAGCTTTGCAATTTTATGAGGTCCCATTTGTCAATTCTTGATTTTACAGCACAAGCCATTGGGTCCTGCACATGTTTTAAGCAGGAAAAATTTTGGGTCAAAAGTTTTGTGAGTGTGTTGATCTCTTTATTCCTCCACTGGGAGTCCTGCCTGGATACCTGAGGTGGCCACTTCAGGCCACTCTTCTAGAGACACTCTTATCTATTCCCTGGTGCTTCCCCCATGTCTCACATCTTGGGCATGTCTGAGACAAGCTCCCCCTCCTGCCAATTCCCAATCACTCTCCTAGATATGCATACTATATACTCTCTAATACATGTATATTAGTCATAAATTATAGGATACCCATGCTAAAATCCATAGATCCAAAGAAGATAAACAGCATAAGTGGGATAGAGGAAGGGACCTGGGAGGAAAAGGGGATGGGATGGGGGCAGACAGGAACATGATCTGGTATTGGGTTGGGGAGAAGGAATCAAACTCTGAAGGCCAGGAGAAAGAATGGAAACAGGCAACTTCAGGGGGTAGTAGGTTGGGGGTGGGAGGTGGTCCAGAATGTACCAGAGACCGAGGAGGTAAGGGACTCTAAGATTCAAAGGGAGGTACCTTAGATGAAATGCCTACAGTGGAGAAAAGGAACTTGTAGAGTCCAGTTCCAGCAGAAAGATGGAGCATCATCTGAGGGATGGGGCTCTGGCCCATAATTGTTCTTTTCTGAAAGAACTGCAGAGATGGAAATGGAGAAGAGCCTGAGGAAAAGAAGGTCCAGTGACAGGCCCAAAGTGGGATCCAGCTCAAGGGGAGGGCCAAAGGCCAGGCTCTATTACTGAGGCTATGGAGCACTCACAAAAGGGACTTATCATGACTACCTTCTGAAAGACCCAACAAGTAGCTAAAAGAGTCAGATGCAGATATTTTTGCCCAACCAATGGACAGAAGCTGATGACACCTGTGGCTGAATTAGGGAAAAGCTGGAAGAAGCTGAGGAGAAGGGCAACCCTTTAAGAGGAACAGAAGTTTCAAAAACTGAACCACCAACCAGGCAGCATATACCAGCTGATATGAGTCCCCCAACACATATAGAGCAGAGGACTGCCAGGTCTGTGTTCAGTCAGAGAAGATGCACCTAACCCTCAAGAAACTGGAGATCCCAGGGTGTTTAGAGGTCTGATGGGGTTGAGGTGGGGGCAGCCTCATGGAGAAAGGAGGGTGGGAAGGAGGTATGGAATGTGGAACAGAGGGTGGACAGAGAGGGTAATAAAATCTGGAGTGTAAAGAAAAACAAATACTAAACGAAATGAAACAAAACAAAACAACAAGGAGAATCCAAGGGAAGATGTTTGATTCTTGCTCAGAAGGGGAAATAAAATAGTCATTGGAAATAGAGGGAGGGAGGGAAATGGATGGGAGAGGGGCTGGAGATGAGAATGGAGTGGCGATCAGATATAAGGAGAACTATTTTTCTAATAGGAGACAAAAAGGGGTCAGGCTGGGAAAGGAGATAGAAACAAACTGGGAGGAGAAATGGAAGGGAACTATAATCAGGATATATTGTATGAGAAAAGAATATATTTTAATAAAGAGGAAAATGAAATTAAAAAGTAAAAATTACAAAATAAAATTCTGATGTTTCTTTTCAATTTTGTCTATTTTATGTTTAGCTGATATATTTCTTTATAGTTAATAAGTATATGTGAATGTCAGTACTTTCCCTTGATCTTCTGTATTGGATTAAAAAAAACTTTCATATTCTTGACAGAGAATTCCAAAAGTGGATCAGATCTGACTTTAGTATATGCTTCTTTCCTCTTGCACACATCGGTGTGCATGTGTATATGCATGTAGATGTATTCAGCCTGATTGCACATGTATATATGAGGGCTAGAGGTTGATTTGTGGTACTACTCTTCACTCACCAGCAAACAAACTCTTTTCTCGAAACTGTGTCAGGGAGACCTGAGATGCTTTCCATAGGCTAGTCTGCACAGTGAGTAGATTTTAACCGCCTGTTTCTGCTATACCTGAAAGCGTACACCACCGGGACAAACTCTTTCATGTGGGATCTGGGGATTAAACCAAATGCTCAGGCTTGTCGGACAAGAATTTTACCGACAGCTAACTCCCCAGACTCTGTGCTTCCCACTTTTTGGCTATGTAGTTTGGGTATAATTAGTAATTTTATTTAAATGATAGATGATACTTTAAAATGCCTACAAAATAGTCTCATCAGTGAATGATGGTGTGCCCTCTCCTTTGAAATGCAGAGAGTTGGGGCTGATTATATAAATGCAAGTAGCAAATGTGGTCAGTCTGTATGGTTTGAAATTTTTGGAAAAGTGCCTGCATTTGATTTCCTCATAACTACTTAGATTTTAAACTTTGAATCGAGCCTCTCAGTCAACTGGTCCCTGATTCTGAATTATTCTAGAAAAAATTGAAGCTCTGCTGATTTGATAGTCTCTGCCTTGCCCTGTGAAGCCTCAGATTGGCACATTCTATGTATACATGGGGTCAAGTTCCCACACAGCTCCTTGTCCTCTGCTAACACAATGTCTGTCCACAGTACACATTATCACAGAGATACATTATGAACAGATATCATACCTTGGCTCTGAGATCTCCATTTCTGTAGTTTCAGTCGCTTCTGTTTTCATCACTACTCTAGATTGTAAAATCATCAAAGATAGGAGTTATCAGTTTATTCTCTTGTGATGGTTTTTAAAAGAAAGAGATTCCCAGAGGCTGGGGTATTAGAACACCCCTCCTCATGTTGAAGATGCCATTTTCATAGGTAACAGAGTGACAGAAGCTTGCTGGAAGAAATTCTTCATTGGATCAGGCTTTGAAGGACCATAGTCTCACCCCACTTCCAATCTTTCGCTATTTTTTCTGCAAATGCTTAAAAATGTACTGTACCACCTTCCCCCTGTAAGGTCCCACTATGATAAACTCTCAGTATGCAAATGTGAGCCAAAATAAAATCTTCATTAAGTTGGTCATGGTATTTTATCCCAGCAAGAACAAGGAACTAACTCATTTAGCTTTAGTAGTTTTGAAATGAAGAAGTGACACAAACTACTCTGCAGTACAGCTTGTATTAACTGCATCTATAATTCATTTATGCATATCTCTTTTACTATGCACAGATACCAATGTCTTTGGCTGAATGCGGTTGCGTTTGAGACTATTGTTTGATTTTAAGGTATAATCAGAAAAGTAGTACCGCAGCTTTGGATTCTTCTTTTTACAAGTTTAAAGTAGTCTGTCATCAGTGTGTTATAGTTTTGTATGTTAAAACATGCTTCATTTTCAGATGTGTCCTAACAGACCTCTTTAGTAGAATTGTAGGTAATTTCCTCTATCACACCCTTTCATGAGGCTATTGAACAATTGCTATTTTTAGAAAAAGATACAGGCTTGGGTGGTAAGAAAGAACACTAGTTAGTTATCTTGCTCAGAATGAAATAATAAACGCAAGGTGCAAATCCTAAAGAGAGATATGCAAATTAGAATTAGGACAGAGTAAAAGAATATTAAGTAGCTGGGTAAAATTACACCCTGCAGAGAGTGAAATTTTGATGTGAAAATAAATATGGATAAACAGCGAAGTAAGAAAACACAGAAAGAAAACAGAATTAGTGAATTAACTGTCACCTTCAAATAACAGTTTTTTTCTGATATTAATGTTCATGAAGTCATAGAAGCTAATACTCTGATACATTTTATGCTGGCAATAAACAAATATCCTTTTGTTTATTTATTAACAATAAATGGTTTTTCTGATATAATTGCCTTCTTTATCCAGGGACCATGCAATAGTTATCTTTAACGCCTGATCCTTAAATTGTCCACATATTGGGTAGTTACACTGTAGGATAAATTTACAAAGTTTATGTTACTTTGTCTTGTTAACTGCATTCTTTATAATCTCAAGCATGATATTATAACTTCCTTTACTGCCAACTTTTAATTTTGTGAGTTACACAAATTGAATATTGCTTATAAAGTTAATGCATGTATGAGGTTGAACAATTAGAAAAATAAAGGATTGCTTTCCATCTAAATTTAATTCTTTTTTTAAGACTTATTTATTTTACTTATTAGTACACTGTAGCTGTCTTCAGATATACCAGAAGAGGGCATCGGGTCCCATTACAATTGATTGTGAGCTGAGGTTGCTGGGAATTGAATTCAGGACCTCTGAAAGATCAGCCAGTACTCTTTTTTGTTTGTTTTTGTTTTTTTCTCTCTTTTTTTATTTGATAGTTTATTTACATTTTGAATGTTATTTCCTTTCCTAGTTTCCCCTCTGAAAATCCCCTATTCCCTTCCCCCTCCCAATGCTCCCCAACTCATGCACTCCCAGTCCTGGTCCTGGCATTCCCCTGTACTGGGCTATAGAGCCTTCACAGGACCAAGGGCCTCTCCTCCCATTGATGACCTACTAGGCCATCTGCTACAAATATAGCTAGAGCCACAAGTTCCACCATTTGTTTTCTTTGAGGGTACTGGTTAGTTCATATTGATGTTCCTTCTATGGGGCTTCAGTCCCCTTCAGCTGCCTGGGTATTTCTCTGGCTCCTTCATTGGGGACCTTGTGCTCCTTCCAATGGATGACTGTGAGCATCCACTTCTGTATTTTCCAGGCACTGGCAGAGCCTCCCAGGAGACAGCTGTATCAGGCTCCTGTCAGCAAGCTCTTGCTGTCATCTGCCTAATGTCTAGATTTGGTGGTTGTTTATGGGGTAGATCCCCAAGTGGGGCAGTCTCTGGATGGTCATTCCTTCAGGCTCTGCTCCAAACTTTGTCTCTGTAACTCCATCCATGGGTATTTTGTTCCCTATTCTAAGAAGGAACAAAGTATCCACACTTTGGTCTTCCTTCTTCTTGAGTTTCATGTGTTTTGCAAATTGTATTTTGGGTATTCTAAGTTTCTGGGCTAATATCCACTTATCAGTGAGTGCTCTAAACCATCTCTCCAGATCTCAAATTAAATTCTCTAGGCCACTGATACAGCACTTGTGTTTGCTTTGCTGCCCACTTTTCTTATAGTAACATCATTTAAAAAGCAGAACAGCATTGATTTTTAATAATTTCTGCTTGGCATTCTTTGTTCTTTTAAGATTTTTTTCTATTTATGTGCATGTGTGTCACTGTGAGTGTCTAACATTTGTGTGTGAATACCTAAATGGTTACTCAAAAATACACTTATGTCCTATGGTAGAGCAAAAGCACTCATGACCATTCGACCATGCCTCCAGCTTCTGTTTTTCTTGTGTTTGTATAATAAGCCTACATACTAAAATCCTTAATATGTAATTCTATAAATGCAATGCATTTCACTACCAAAATAAATATAAAATTATTATCAAAGAAGCAGGTACTTGTTGTTTATGATCCCATTGATAGAGAGGCTGAGAAACAAGTGATACTCTGTATAAAAAGAAAAAAAATTATACTTGTTTTTCTTTACCAGTGTACTTAAAATACTTTAGATGGTGAAAATGGAATCAATATTTTGATCTTGAGTCTAAAATATTAGGCAGTACATTTAATACATCATCATTCTCTGTACTTAGGTAGTCCTAAACCGTGTGTGACATTAGCAACAAGTCATTCAGTAAACCCTGAATCTTTCCTCACATAATTCCAAAAGCCAGTACACTCAAGCTGAGTGTAGAAACAGAATCATGACTACAAACTCCAGGAAGACTGGGAACATTCTCTACTCTGCACCACTCCTGACACACAGCTCCAGACAATCAAAAGACACCACTCACTGCTCTACTCCCAAGTTCTCCTGGCTCGGAGAGAAATAGTGGGTCCATGAATTCAATGACACCATTTATTTGGTCATTGTAGTCAGCAAAAATACAAGCTTCCAAATTACAATTCTTGACTCCCCAGAGGGAGTCTAGCTGCCTGGAGGAGAAGTTGGATCGCCACACTGAAGAGGGTGTATTGAGGAAAGCTCTGACAGTTAATAAATGGGTTAAAATGCACCCAAGCACCTGGCAGGACTTCCTTAAAGGACTGAAGTAAGCAAGCCAGGAGATGGGTTTAGAGATGAGGTGTGGCTTATACCAGAATTTGTCTCTGTCCATTCGCTCTAGCCTTATTAGCAAGAGAAAACACGAAACATTAAAACAAAACAAAACAAATTATCCCCTTACTGCTTCTCTCTAGAGAGAGACAAGTATTGATTATATTCTAAGCCAATCTTTTGAGTCTTTCTTGTGTTGTAGATGAAGCTGAATCTGTGATAGAATTTTAGGAAAGATGGGTATAGGAAAAAAAAGAAAGGTTGGTGAGCTCTTCCAAATGTATACTTCTATTCATGCATGTGAGTCTTTTCCTTTGACAATGATGTTCACAAAGACTGGAATTAGTTTTATTACTAAAATTTTGGGATTATACAATTTATAGTAGTTCTCAGGGTAAAAAATGAAATTTTTTAAAACCATTAGTTTAATTTTATGTTTATGACACACACATATATAATGATGCTAGGTCAAAACAAAACTGCTTCTGGATTTTATTGCATATTCAAGGAAATATTCCACAAGAGTTGAAATTTTGACAAAAGTGTGAGCTCTTGTAATGTTAATTTTCCTTTTTAGTTACATGATCTGTTTTAGTAGTTTTTCCGTGTGCAGACACACAAGTTTTATTCACACTATAAAAATTATATTTATGAACCGGGCGTGGTGGCACACGCCTTTAATCCTAGCACTCGGGAGTCAGAGGCAGGTGAATTTCTGAGTTCAAGGCCAGCCTGGTCTACAGAGTGAGTTCCAGGACACCCAGAGCTATACAGAGAAACCCTGTCTTGAAAAAACTAAAAAAAAAAAATATGTTTATATTTAAGGTTATTATAGGTAGTTAGGATAAATAAAAACTCTACTTGTGATAATAATATTGTAAGAATAAAAGTGACATCCACATAAACCACACTCAATAATTATTTTTTAAATATAAATTTCCCTCAGAACTAAGTAAAACTTTCAGAGATGTTGAAAAATGTTTTTATGTTTTTTTTTATTTTATCTCCTGAAAGATAATGTATTTAACTTGTGATTCAATCCTTGATTGACTTGCAAAGCTGCTTTACTGGGGATAGGTCATAAGTAGATAACTATATTATTTCAATAGGCAACTCCTTCTTCACTAGTACTTTGACTATCTTTTCCTAGTACATTGAGCTTGAGTCTTCCCTAAACACACATTCACAAAGATCCACATAGATTATTGTTTTTCTAACTCACATCTGAGGAAATATTATTTAATAGTCTAAGAGTAATTTATACTATTTTTGGTGTAGGTACTAAAGTAAATCACGGGTATCTCTTGCATGTTTGTGTGCGTACATATTTATGTGCATATACAGGTATGTGTAACAGGTTTGTGTGTGTGTGTGTGTGTATGTGTGTGCGTGTGTGTGTGTGTGTGTGTGTGTGTGTGTGTGTGTGAAGGCCAATGGTATCTTCCTCACTTGTAATCCCCCTACCATTCAAGACAGGTTTTCTAACTAAACCTAGGACACTCTCTAAAATGGTTAAACTGACTGGGAAGTAAACTCCTACGATACTCCTGTATCTACCTCCACAGGGCTAGAATTATGAGTACACACTGCTCTACTTTGATAATTCATATTTGTGCAGCAAACAATTTATATCTACTAAACTATATACTTCCAGCCATTCCTGTATGGAAGGAAAAGCAGAGGCACAGAGATGCATTTTCCCTGGGGGAGATAATGCAACTCCAAGATACCCAAAGGTTTGGAATGAGAGCAAATTGGAATTCTAGTATGTTACAAATTAGTAAAGGATCCATGCGTTTAAATGTAAGATGAATTTACATACTGAAGAAAACAGAATCTGAATCAGGCAGTACAAGTTACCCAGGCCACCCCACCTTCCAGTCATAGGCTACATGTATCATGATGGTGAACAGCTACGTGATGGGGAGATGAGAACGAGAAAATGGGGCCCTGTGTACACTCTGCAGGGAGGCAACACATACTCTGTGCTGCAGCCTGAAGACGTGCTGAAGGCCCTGGGTCACACTGCCACCAGGACAGAGGGAGGCTATGGCGATTTTGGTATCTGAGCTGCCTCTGAATGTTTTGTCAGGATCTGTGAGCCTATTGCCCCTAGGGCCATGTTTATGGTCTGTGCTGTCATGAGAAACCATGTGTGAGCACACAATCTGTGCTCCTGTGATTGTAAAGAGCAAGGAAGTATTTTGGAAATGATTTTAGGAGGAACAGCAGTCTCCACCTCTATGTAAACACCAGGGAAGCACAGCCCCAAAGATATCTCCTGAAGAAGGACCTAATGAGGACAGTCAGAGATACCTAGAATTGCTGACACGGACAATGCCAGCCAATCGGGAGCTGCTGTTTAGAAAAGAGGCTTTCTTGGGACCAATGGGGTGCAGGTGGAAGGTACTGAGCTCCAAGGAGCATTCAGAGAAGCTTTCTGTGATGTTCCTCCCCTGCTCCTAGAATCTGTGTCCTTGATTCCAAGCCACCTCACCTTCGACCTCCGAGGGCAGGCAGGGTCAGTCAGCAAGTAGTCCAGGCACAGGCAACAGATGGTGTCAGTGATCACCAACCATAGTTGAGAAAGGGGGACATGGAAGGCGTCTGTGACAATCGCTACCTCTATACCAACCCACAAGCTTCCATAAAAGAAGTAGCCTAAAAAGGAAGCCATCAAAGAAAACTTAATGTGGATGCTGAAGTGTAGATCCCTGTAATGGATGACTTCTGGCAGAAGTGCAAGAAGGGAAGTATTCAGTTCTATTTGAGTGCCAAGCCACTGAGAGTATGACCATGGTCCAGGGAGTGCATAGAAAACACAACCTGGAATTTTTTTAGTTTTTGTTTTATTTTGTTTCGTTTTTCATTGTTTGTTTGTTTTCATTTTTTTTTTTTCTTTTTCTTTTGGGAGAGGTCACAAGCATAGGAAGCAGACATGGAAGAATTAAGAAATGCATGATGTGAAATTCCAAAAGAATCAATTAAAATGTTATGTTGGGAAAAAGAAAGGAAAATCAGAAGCACGGGCATGAGGGAATAACATGTAAAGATGAATCACAAAATGGATTCGTGCTTTTTAGGCAGGAAAAAGACAGAGAGCTAAAGAAGCCAGATTAGATAAAATAAGTGCTTCCTTAGTGCTATCAAGGATAGTAATGGTCTTAATGGCTCCTTGATTTCAGGTATTAGCATCCAGACCAAGGGAAAAAGTCTAAGTCCTCGTTGTTTGAAAGTTTCCAACTTTCAGTAGTTTGTTATAGCAGCATATGAAAGTAATGACTCAGATAGAGTTTTCTTTGGGAGGTAACATCACCCAAGATGCAGAATATTGATGTTTTATGCTATTTACTATAGAACTTGGCTCAGGTGAATTATAGTAGGAAAAGAAATTCTAGTGAAAATGAGAATTTATAGCCCACCAATAGATGTCACTAAAGTCCTGTCCTCTCCAATAAGCAAATCTAGCCCAGAAGTAGAAATCCAATCCTTTGTAGACTGTGGTCTTTGCCTGTTCAATGTCTCAACCAAAAGGCTTAGTGAGTATCTCTTCCCAGTCTGTTATTGTTATCCCGAATGACTGTGCATCCTTCTAATTCGTTCTCGATCCATCTGCAGCTTGGTTTCCAATGTATAACCTAAGCATTTCTCTCAAAATACAGATTGGATTATGTTACTTTAAAACATAAAAAGTATCTGTGTTTCCTTCAAATAAATTTCACAACTAAAGTTATCTCCAATAATTATTTTTACCTCCCAGAGTCTCCCGTTTGAATTACACTAGTATTGCCACTATACTTCTAATATGTGAAAGAGCCTCCTCTGAAATTCTTGGACCCAAGGTTTCCCTTTGCTGATCTATGTCTATGCAAACCTTGGAGTGAGCATGGTCTTTGCTTTATATTAGCTTCTAAGTGGCAGATAGAAATCATGACAATCTCCTCTACTTTTCAAATTTTAGGCTTCCATGCCCCTTTATGCTCTTCTGCTGGTAGTCTCTTTCCCAGATGTATTCTCTTATAAAAGATGTACAAGGAACTCATTTTGGTGCCTATTATTTATATTCTTATCCCTTTAATTAAATCTCAGCTCCCTGAGAACAGACCTATTTTGGCTGATGTGCTGGCAGACGTTCTGTTTCAACGATGGTTTGTACTAAGCAGTGTCTGTGCTTCTGGAATTGATAGTGCATATTTTTGCCACCAATTGCTTCTCTCGTTCTCCAGTGGGGAAGTTATAAAGAG
This sequence comes from Mus pahari, assembly GCF_900095145.1. Classification (NCBI taxonomy): domain Eukaryota; kingdom Metazoa; phylum Chordata; class Mammalia; order Rodentia; family Muridae; genus Mus; species Mus pahari. The sequence continues at coordinate 99,332,751 of NC_034597.1, forward strand.
AGCCAGTCATATGAAAAACATAAGTGAGTCAGTTTTCCTAAAATATCAGTGATGGCATTTGTCACTTTTTCCTTCATTTTGCTTTGGACATTCATTCGATCAAGACTTATAAAGACACAGCTTGACGGTTAAAGGGAATGTCTGTTGACAGCATGTAAAAACAGCCAGCAGAACAAAGGGAGAAGAAACACAGGAGAAAGTTAAGCAATAAATAAAAGAACATACAGACTCACAAGAAAATATTATTGATAGCTAGGTATAAATTTGCTATTTTCTAATCCAACTACTTTCAGGAAATTATTTTAATTAATTACTGTACATGATGAATTAATTCCAATTTCATATAATCTTCCAAATTACTGGACAGTCACTGTGGAGTCCTGGAAAGTTTTATTGCATCATTTTTATGGTTTTGTTGTAATACTTCTGACTATGAATCCAAATGCGTTTCTGAAATTTATTGTGCTGAGGATCCCTGGATTGATTATCATAAGCATACTCTATTTTGCACCACTAAAAGTTCTAAAATCACATAACTTAATCATCTTAACTGCTGTCAATATATTTCAAATCAAAGCAAACTTTTTTATGATTTGCAATTTTTGTGTGTTTTTTTTTTTCTATTCTGTTTGTTGTTTGGTTGGTTTTTGAGGCAGGGTTTCTCTGTGTAGCCCTGACTAACCTGGAACTTCTTCTGTAGACCAGGCTGCCCTCAAAATCAAAGATCTGCCTGCCTCTGCCTCTTAAGTGCTGGACTTATAGACCTGTGGCACAATTTCCAAGTTAAAATCACATTTTTATATTCATTAATATTTTATTGGTACTGTCAGTTTTATTGATAACTTTACTTAGAACAGCCAGATCATCATCACTGATAATCTTAATTCTGTGAGCCTGCTGGCCACTCCTATGAAATGGATGGCTTTCTCTTGTCACTTGGATGCATTTTAAGTTCACAGGGTTATTTGTTGTGATGTCATGTAGTCCAGCATGGACTTCCCAGTTTCTCAAGTGCACAGCTGTTTATGTTCTCAACTCCCCGCCCCTCAGACTCATTGCCCTTGTAACTTTGGATGTCTTTCCTAATCTTCAAACCCATTTCTTGATCTAGCTAAAAATTCCAATCTCCCTGAAATTTAGAAATCTTCAGTATCATTCATTTCCTTCCCCTTGTGACTTATTTATCTGCCCCGATGAACAATGCTCCAAGAAATGTTTGTGATGACATCTTCAGACACCTCCAATGACTGTTTTGTGTCTTCTGTTTAATCACGATTCCCTGTTCTTTAAAACAGTCTAAAACAGTTCATTGCTATGTTCCTCAAACTTTCTATTCTGTGCACTTATTTAATAGTATACCCCACAAGTAAAAACAGCTGGTGATATAAGTCACACAGATTAATTTGTTTTCCAGTTTCTCACTTTACTTATTTTTTTAACTGAAAATTAAGCACTCTCATGGGATCTTGGACTGTGAACCTAATTCACCCCATGAGGACAGAGGAAAAATAAACTGCTCTTAAAGTCCATGACTAGTATTCATGTGATTTTTCCTTAATTTACATGGTAAATTTTATTGCATTTACTCACAAGGGAATCCTTACATCAACAAAAGTCGTGTTACTTATTAATATACATTGCACATTATGTAATTATTTCAATTAATATCTTCAGATTTTATCTTTTTAATATAAAATTTAGCAGTATGAATATCAAATAACTCCATTTATAATACAATTTATTAAACATATATATATATATATATATTCTATCAAGTGTAAACTGAGAGAAAGTCTAATATCCATAACTATTACTAACAATGCATTAGATTCTAGTGATGACTAGTCTCAGTAATGGGACACAAGTTTCCTTCACCAGATTGTGAAGAGATGCTGGTAAAATAAAAAGAAATAGAGAAAGAAGAGTGTGAGAAAGGCCGTATATTTACCTCCAATAGCCTCATCACTTGAAAATTATGCAGACTGTTGTGAGAGATTATCTCCTAAACGTCTGACTTATTTTAGACTACATGTGACTCTAATGTGACTGTACTCAACATTATATACAAAATCTGATGACAGGGCAAGTTAATAATAAGGAATTATAAGATATCAAACAAAAGCAGAACAAAATGTAAGCAACTAGCTCTATATGGCCCATGCTTCTAATCTTAGTCCAGGGAAGGTCAAGGCAGGCACACCTATCTTTGTGAGTTCAAAGCCAGCTTAGTGTGTATAGCATGCTCAGAGTAGCGGGAAATAAATAGTGTATCATAGTGTACATACCTTCCTCTCCAAAAACAACCAACAAAAAAGAGTTTAGAACGCACAAAGATTAAACATTACAAATATATATCTTATATTTTACAAATATATATCATATATATATTTAATAAAGCACTATTGCAAGAATTTAAAATATTCTTAGAAGTTAAAACATGGTAATAGAGAATTAAACCTAAAAATTAAAAGAAACATTGAAATAATATATAGAATTAATAACAAAATAGTTTGAGTTTAAAATAATTTATAAAATCAAATTATAAAATCATGTATACAATATGTGACACTTCCCAAAGTAGACAATAGAATGAAGAGTAATAGAAAGTAGAATGATGAAAATTATCTAATGTCTTTTCAGACTCAAAGTATTTATGTATTCATATTATTTAACTAAAATACAGTGAGCCGGGCATGGTGGTGCACACCTTTAATCCCAGCACCCGGGAGGCAGAGGCAGGCGGATTTCTGAGTTCGAGGCCAGCCTGGTCTATAAAGTGAATTCCAGGACAACCAGGGCTATACAGAGAAACCCTGTCTCAAAAAACAAAACAAAAACAAACAAACAAACAAAAAAGATTAAAAACAAGCCAGGCATGGTGGCGCATGCCTTTAATCCCAGCACTTAGGAGACAGAGGCAGGCGAATTTCTGAGTTCGAGGCCAGCCTGGTTTACAGAGTGACTTCCTGGACAGCCAGGACTGCACAGAGAAACCCCGTCTCAAAAAAAAAAAAACAAAAAAAACAAAACAAACAAAAAAAAAAAAACAGCACAGAGTGATAACCACAGTTGATGAAGGCAAACCATGCCCAGTCCATGTGAACAAGCACGTTTTGTGGAATAGCAGAACTCTGTGTGTAATGAGATAAGTCAATCAACTCTGAAATAAACATTTAATGTCACATGCAGGGACTAAGACCAAAGCTCAGTAAGCAAATTGCTTGCTGCGAAATGTTGAGGTATGGTACTGTGTGCCAGTAATTCCAATGCTGAGGAGACAGGGATAGTCAAATCCTTGGGGATAGCAGACCCAACATACTGACCCTAACAGGGGACCAAGAGACGCTGCAAAAGACAGATACTTGTCTCAGAAAGCCTGTGGGTAGTTCCTGAGGAGGAAAACGTAAGGGAGATCCTCAGCCTTCACAAGGGCTTGCAGCAGAACACATATACCCATGGCTCATAAAGGGTCAGGTATTACAAATAGTTTAGGATTTTTAAACACGTTGTTGGAAGCAATCAAGCAAAAAAGCAGTCTTTAAAATGTTACATTAACATGCCTAGTCTTATTGTCACCTGTTTTGCCATGTTTGGTTGATATCCCTGGGAGGTTGGCACTTTTTTGAAGGGTAATGGAGGAGTTGTAGATCTACTGAAGATGGGAGGTGGGTGTGCAGAGGAACTGGGAGGAATGGAGGGAAGGGAAACTATAGTGAGGATGAAACATGAGAGCAGAATTTAAAACCAAAGAAAATGTTCCAAATAAAAATGTTCTGCAACAGAGAAATCAAGCATAGATGCGTGGCAAAAAGATTTGCGATTTAAATGATATTCTTAAAATTTTCTCCAAAAGGAATGTTTTAGTCAGCTACTGGAAACATTCCTTAAGTAAGGCAAAAGACTAAGGAAGGGAAAAAAGCAGTAAGAGAAACAGAATAACGCTACTGTAAGAAAAGCCCTGTGGCAACAATGGAAGATGCTATGCTAGAGCATCTGCAACTGAGATGGGAGACAAGTGCACAGAGGCAAGTCTGACGCGGAGAATTTAATTTGAGACAGACTACAATTGGCACAGCTATAAAGCAATACTTTTCTGATGAATATTAAACATAAGGTAGGCAGGGCCAACTCTGTTTCTATAGCTCTGGTTCTGTCCTTAAAATCTTAATCTCTCCTTCACACATCTGCCTTGCTCACTTGGCATTCATTGTACCTCACTGAGGTGTCTGCTTTAGCTTCCTCCAGAGAGCTGATGTTAAACTTCCTTGAAGTTAAAAGATATTAAGTATCTCATTTCTACTGATAACAGTCCTTCATTATGAACAGTATTAAGAGTTGTTGAAATTGTTTTAAATGCAATAAGCTCACAGTTTTAAGGTTTAATATGTTGTAGAGCTTTTATTGTTTGTGCCGTTGAAAAGACAACACTATGAACTTTTAATTATCATGTACTAGGTTTATACTTTACACACAAAGGGGTAAAAATTAACTACCCTCTACTCACGTTTTCTCATATCTGAACTTGGAATGATACTACTTTTTAGAATATCTGTGTTTGTTTATTAATTTTAAACCAGGATTCATGATGATTTTACAAATATATGCATACATAAAATACTTTTCTTTAAATTTTTTATATAAAATATATTTTGATTATGTTATTTTCCCTTCTCCAACTCCTCACAGATATTCCATACCTCTTTACCCCCTCAAACATATATAATACTATCTCTCTCTCTCTCTCTCTCTCTCTCTCTCTCTCTCTCTCTCTCTCTCTCTCTCTCTCTCTCT